>NC_086354.1:6705216-6727294 GCF_036324505.1 Eleginops maclovinus
GAAATTTCAACATTTTTCTAGCAATTTCCTGTTGCTTTTTTTTTTGCAACTGTTTGCACCATTACTCTTTCGTACATTTTAGCACTTACATCGTTTTTGGCTTATTGATAGCTAATATTTTTACTCCCTCCTTTAATCTTATAACAAATCTATTTCTAGTCACCATCATCCATTCCTCGTTACTTTTGCATTTACTCCCACGTGGCTCTTCTCACCCAATATGCCTCTCCTACTCTCTCGGTCCCACAGGTGACGGAGTTGGCTCCTCTGGGCTCTCTGCTGGAGCGTCTGCGGTGTGTTCGTCCTCAGGGCCCGGTGTTGATCCACACTCTGTGCCAATATGCCGTGCAGGTGGCCTGTGGCATGGCCTACCTGGAGCAGAGGAGGTTCATCCACAGAGACCTGGCAGCAAGGTACGGGAAGAGCAACATAAACGTGTAGTCGCGTATTTCTGTAACCTTGTTTTAGTTATTAAATGCAGTGCTGTAGCATTAAGCTTATTTTGAAATCATCAAGTCTGTCGTTGATCGTGCAAAATATTGTTATTCCCTTCGAATGAACGTTTGTTATATTTGTATTACCCACCCATGAGGACATCAGTTATTCATTTAAAGTTTGGAGCTTTTTAAAACACCAGTCAGAGCTAAGATTCTTTGCCGACTAGAGCTGCATTCACATGCTAGGCGGTAAAACGGCCCGAGCATCAATATGTAACACTCGCTTTTCTATTGGTTAGAACTCCAAAATATTGTACATGATTGGCGGGACATCTCACGGTTGATCAATCAACAGAGCCAGCCAGCTAATTATAATAGCAGACTGGGCTCTGGTTTCAGACAGAGGGTGAAAAGAGGTGCTGCAGCACAGGCAGTATGAGAAAAGTAAAGAGCTTTTTGAACGTTAAAGCATGGAGACGTGTCACAGTAGAGGCATATGATACAAATATGATCCTGAACATGAGCATAATAGGGCCTCTTTAATACGTTTGAGCCCATAAACATTTAAAACCTATTTTTAAAAGGTGTTTTTCACAGATTTTTCTTTCAGGGATTTTTTACTGGTACGTTAAATTATTTATATTGCTTCTCCTTCCCCACCCAGAGATTTACAGACCATTACAGGGAGACTTGGCCCACCAGTACAATGAGTCAGTGGTTGGCGGGCTGGACTGTGTGGTTTAAGCTCTTGGCCTTGCCCAAATGAGTAACTTTCACCTAACTGTTGACCACGTCAATGCTTGAGAATAATCTTAATGACTGGGAAAGTCATTTTCACAGTCAGGGCTGTGATAAAATGATATGACTGCACACAGCTGTTTGGCAAAACACTAAGTGGATTTCTCAAGCTGTGGTTTTATAAACAGGAACTTTTTGAAGAGAAAGTTATAACCTACAACACAGTTACTTGTATTTCTAATAAATCTAAGGTGTATTGAATGCCTTCATCAATAACCCGAAGTAGTTCCTTATTTATTTAGGGCTATGTTCACAACAGAACACTTTTGGAAAACATGCAAAGTGTACTATAACTGTCAATTACTCTCAATTTTATATGAGTAAATGACATTCTAAATGTGGATCGGATTGACCGTTATAAAGTAAATCTATTTTTGTCTTTTCTTGCCAGGGCTGTGACCATTCAGCATTACTAGTATGGGATTGAAATGTTCAGTTTTAAATTATTTTCAGTTTTAAATTTATTTTTGTGTAAAAAGGTCAAAACAATATATCAGAAACTATAAGCCCCTTTGATAGAGGACATATTACGCGCATTATCGGTTTCATATCTGTATTTAGTGCCTCTACTGGGACATGTCTCCATGCTTTAATGTTCAAAAAGCTCTTTATTTTTCTCATACTGCCTGTGCTGCAGCACCTCTTTTCACCCTCTGTCTGAAACCAGAGCCCAGTCTGCTCTGATTGGTTAGCTCGACAGTTCTGTTGTGATTGGTCAACTGCTTAGAGATGTCCTTTAGCAAATCACGTACAATGTGTTTGAGGGGCAGCAGCTCTGTTCACCCTCTGGAGGGAACTTTGGGATTTAAGCCTTTGCAGACCATTTCCTTGCACAGAAACCAATATAAAACCCCCCAACAACTATACTACGGGCCCTTTAAAAACATGTTTAATACATATTCCTCTTCCTTATATTTGCTCCTGCAGATTGGGGCTTTGTGAGTGTGTTGATGGTATTAAAAATATGTCACCAATTCATTTTAAATTGCAGTTTCAATATAATACTCAATACATTTGACCCTCTGTCTCTTTGCAGGAACATCCTGCTGGCCTCGGCTCACAGAGTGAAGATCGGAGACTTCGGCCTGATGAGGGCGCTGCCCAACAACGATGAGCACTACGTCATGCAGGAGCATCGCAAGGTCCCCTTTGCATGGTGGGTGGACTGAGAGAGCAGCACAAAAACCAAAGCTGTGCTTGGATGCATGTCAGGCGCGGATATGAGAGGGTTTAGGGAGAGGGTCTGATTTTACTGCAGAAATGTTCCACAGAGAAATCTGATCAGTCACGGCTGCATTCCAGTCATTCTGATAATTCTTATTTGACTGTTTCTTTTTCGTGCAAAGTTCTACATTGGTCCAGCAATCTCTTTCTTTTTTTTTTCACAGAACTTAACTAATGGTATGTTATTATATTGTTTTGATATAAGACAATACCAGAAGTAATTTGAATCCAAATGCTTTTAGTCTTTGTGCCTCTGTTTTTGCCTTTATTTTATTCATTCTAAACTGAGCTCCTTGGAAAAAGTGACTCTTCTTCGTGCTCAGATTCTGAAAGATTATTAATAATTAGGGATCCTATAAATTGAAAGTATATTTCGAACTAACAAAACATAACACAGGGGCTTGGTCCCCATGCGGAGGACCCAGGTTCAAATCTGTCTTGGGACAAGTCTCCCTGTCCAACTCTGTCTCTACTCAAAACATCTTTCAAATAAATAATAAAACAGCATAAACTGTGACTTATCTTATCATTTCATATTGTTTTTATTGTTATAGTAGAATAACATGTGGCAGGGTTACTTTGGCCCGCAGGGTACCACTTTGTTTTGTCCTAATATAAATGTATGATCCACATTTTTCAAATACAGAGCTAATTATTGAAAAGTAAGAGTGGCTAGATTGAAAGAACTAGAAAATATTCTCTGGCGAGTGAGACTTATGTTCAGACGTGAACGGTGTAAGTTAACGTTTTTTCTGTCCTTCCGGCTGCAGGTGTGCCCCAGAGAGTCTGAAGACCAGAACGTTCTCCCACGCTACAGACACCTGGATGTTTGGAGTCACTCTCTGGGAGATGTTCACACACGGCCAGGAGCCCTGGCTGGGCCTCAATGGAAGCCAGGTATACAGCAGTAGTTATACAAAAACATCTGGAATCTAAAGTAACACAGGCGTGCACAAAGGACTAATAACATTAACACACATCTACAATGTCTTCTTTTGTTTGCGTTGTCAAAAATCCTCCCAGATCCTGCACAAGATTGATAAAGAAAGTGAGCGCCTTGCCAAGCCTGAAGACTGTCCACAGGATATCTATCACGTGGTGCTGCAGTGCTGGGCTCAGAAACCAGACGACAGACCCACCTTTGTCGCCCTGCGTGAGTTCCTGCTGGAGGTAAGAGAGCTGTCATTTTTGTCCCTTTAAGAAGTATATATATATCCTTTATTTTAGCCACTAAACAACAGACACTTCAGGATAATCCTCCGCTGCAGAGAGGTAACTTTTCCCTCAGCAGTCATATTTGCAAGATTGAAGTTATAGCTCCACCTAGTGGAGTCACTGCAGAGTGCATACTGACCTAACACCCTCAGCTGGTGGATTATGAAAACCAGCTGCAATAGGAACGACTCATGAATGTGGGCTGTGTTAAAATGTCTTGTGTTTCTCATGTGTGTTTTATGTGTTTTCTCAGACCATGCCAACAGACATGTGTGCTCTGCAGGACTTTGACGAGCCCGACAAACTCCACATCCAGATAAATGATGTCATCACCATCATAGAGGGGAGGTGGGTGTTAAATCTCAGTCAAGGTTTCTATAAAAGAAGTTCTTACACATCTGTACCTTACATTCTTACCTTCCAACATCAATACTAAGAAATCCTTTAAAAGAAAAAAAAATGCATCTCTTTATTACTAGATAATAACATGAAATATGTTCCAGTTGTCGAGCTCTTCAGTGCTATTTTTTTTTTAGTCTTAGTAGTTTTGAATGCAAAAATGGCGGAAAATGCTGTTTTCAGCCTCTCAAATATTGGGATTTTTATTTGTATTATCTTATTTAATATTACCATATTAAAAGTAATGTATTTGGGTTTAAACTGATCAAACAAAACATTCAAAGACATAACCTGGACTTGAAAGACACTGGATTGGACCATTTTTTTTTTTACAATTCTCTGACATTTTTTTCTCCCTTTTTTACATTTTTATATTTTTTTAATTCAAATAATGAAATGAATTGTTAGCTGCATAGTCAGGAAGATATCTGTATTGTCATTGACTCTCCATGTTTCAACCTCAGTACCTCTGTGTCTTTCAGAGCAGAGAACTACTGGTGGCGAGGTCAAAACAAGCGCACCCTGAAGTTGGGACCGTTCCCCAGAAACGTGGTGACGTCAGTAGCGGGTTTGTCGGCGCACGACATCAGCCGGCCGCTCAAGAACAGCTTCATCCATACGGGACACGGAGACAGCAACCCTCACCGCTGCTGGGGCTTCCCTGACCGGATAGACGAGTAAGATCTGGCTTTGTTACTTTTACTGTCAACTGATTTTTGTACCACAATGAGTCTAAATGTCTCATTCCAGTGTTGGTTCTAGACTAATTTTACTGGGGGGGGGGGGGGGGCTGTAATGGGGCCAATGATTTTATGAGAGGGACACATTTAATTCAGGAAGAAGGAGATTTAAAAAATAATTGTTTAGTATAAAGTGAATAAAACCACAGAAAATACCATTATTGGGGCTTGATTTAGTAACAGAGTTTGTGTCAATGACTTTGTTACAATTTGGCGCAAGATACAGAACATCAAAAGAGGTTTGGGGAAATAAATACATTATATATGCAGCCAAACTTTGTTTTTATTTTAGTTATATTTATATTTGTTGGGATTTACTTTACTTATTTAATTACATTGCTTGAAAAAAACCTGTTAACTTTGGCCCAGGTTACAGCACAGAGACGAAGTACTTTACTTATTATCATATATTTATTCTGTCGGAGGGGGGCCAAGCTCTGTGTTACAGGGCCCCTGTTGGCCCCCCCACTAGAACCGCCCATGCTCTTATCATCTTATTCATCTCTATCATAATTATGACCCGTGTTGAAAGTTAGTGGTAAAGGTCTATTTAGATTTTAATGCATGGTAATTATACACTTTAACCGATAGATGGCAGTAGCATAATACAATTAATTGGTCAAATATGGCAATCTGACCTGCTGAACGCAATGAAACTCAATCTATTCAGGACAACCATCATCCATTGTCATGTATGAGACCTGGGCCCCTAATACTGGACTCGATCATTGTCTTGAAGGTGCTATTCCAACCTCATATGAATGGTAAATCTACCCTGGATGAATAACCCATCAAATACATGGCTACATCCCAAAGCGCCTGATATAATGGCGTACTAGATTTGCTGGCCACTGTTTCCGTGCCAAACTCATATCAGATCTTATCCTATTGAAGCCTCCAGAAGCTAACCTTCACAGATCTCCTGATGCCTGACAATAGTGTCAGTCTAATCTTGGAAAAGACATAGTGCGAGATCTGTAGACTTAAGTCTGGCGCTCTCTTCCCTCCAGTTTGTACCTCGGTAATCCCATGGACCCTCCGGATGTTCTCGGTGTGAACCTCAATGCTCGGCCCTTACATCTGCCAGGACGAGCTAAAAGTGAGTAAAAGAGCTCTGAGTAAAGGCTTACACCACACCATAATGATCACCATTTGATATATATATCTTAAGAAGGATAAACCATTGTATGCTTGGTCCCCAAGAAAATACAAACACTGACATCACCTCGAACAATCACCGAAAACAAATCAACATCAACGACATGAAGGAACAACTATTTACTTCATTAATACATTTTATTGTTGTCTAGTGCTTATAATAACAAAAATATTAATAATAAACTTTATTTTTATAGCACCTTTCATGCAAGATGCAGCCCAAAGTGCTTTACAGATACAAACTAAAGATGGAGGAACATAATTAAAAACAAGTTATAGACATACAGGAAGAGTTATATCACAGAACCATAAAACAATAACACATGAACTAAAATAACCCCAAATCAAAAGGCAATTTACATAAAACAATCTCCACTGGGAGCTGTTCCACAGTTTTGGGCCTTGAAAAAAGAAAGTAGCCTCCCCAAATGTATTGTGTAATTTGATTTGATTTATTTCGAACGTGTAAAACAATAATACAAAAATAATAATAATAATAATAATAATAATAATAATAATAATAATAATAATGAAATTAAGCAAGAGGATTAAGATACTGTTCAAACTCAAGCAGTATCAAATTGATAAACAAAAAATATTATTGACTTACAAATTATATATTAACAAATGATCTGACTGATTACACATCTGAGAAGTGGTGGGAAGAAGCTTACACTTATTTAATCCCACCCCTTCTCCCAAAAACTAAGTTATTAACTTTTTTCTTTTAACAAAATGTAACGCTTTCAGTACTGCAAGAAGAGACCCTTGTAGGGTTATATAATGAAAAGTATTCACTGATGTATGGGGGGACAGGTTATGTAACGCCTTGTAAATCATTAAAAGCACTCGACTCTGATTGGTCAATTAAGACAATCCCCTTAATCGCTGCACATTTTCCCTTACATAAAAAGATCTACGTCTCATTTTTCTTAACATTTGCTGGCAAACTATCTCCGTCAGTCTTACATTTGCTTCCTGCTTTATTTTCTAACCTTTCTATCTTTGCTGCTGTCTTTTTTTATTTATTTCATTTCTCCTTCTCCGGCGCTCTTTGCTTTTCTTCTTCCAGAGGAGCCTCCCCCCCGCCCTCCTCAGCCAGCGGTGATACTCAAGAGTAAGTCTGGTTTCTCTCAGCAGCTCCTCACCCATTGCTCCTGCCCTCTCTGTTCCCTCCTTGCTCCGCTCCTCAAAGGTACATCCCATATTTATTTTTGCCTGTTGTTGCAGTGCTTCCGTCAGCTACTTTTATTTCCTTTCTTTTCCATCATCCTCCCTCCTCTGCTTCTCCTCTAACAGGTGTGCCGTGTCCTTGCTGTGCATAATAAGAGATAAAACTTCCAACCTGGGAACTTTTTTTTGAGTGCAGTGTGTGTTTTGTTTTGTGCCGGGTCGGAATTTTCAAAAGCATGACTCATCACTTTCTACATTTTGTACATCAATGAAACTAACGTACTGTGTGTTCCTGCCTCCAGAGCCTTGCTACGATTCAGTAAACGATGAGGAGGATCTGACTTCAGCAGGACTCAAGAGATTATCGCTTCGGAAAACCGGTTCCATCAAAGGCTTAAAACTGAAACCCGCTGCATGGGTCTCCGCTTCCAATCAAGCGGGGAGCAGCCGGACTCCAGGCTCAGGCCACAACCCCAACAGCGAAGTGTCCCTCATTGACTTTGGGGAGGAGTTCCCCCCGCCCACACCCTCCCCCTCACCTGTGGTTGAAATTCAGATTCCATCACTGGCAAAGCTGCTTTTGGGGGGAGAGAACCTCCTGGATCGAACGCCACCTCAGAGTCCGTCTAAGTCGTTGCCCCGCCCACTTCACCCTACACCCGTAGTGGACTGGGATGCCCGGCCGTTACCTCCACCCCCGGCCTATGACGATGTAGCCCAGGACGAAGACGATATGGAGGTACGGTAGGGGGTGACGCAGCACCTTTTAAAATGTTAATCTCATGTTCTATTCTGTAAAAAAAAGTTCTAAATCTTCATTCTCCCCAAAGGTGAGCTCCATCAACAGCTTGGAGCAGCAGCAGGAAGAAGAGCAGAGCGTGGAGGTGGATGGTGAGGTTCTGGTCTCCAGGGGTCCGGACAGATCAGGCTTCGAGGACAACCTCTTCCTCCCCAGCCAGCAGAGCCAGGTTTTGTCCTCGTCCTTCTCGCAGTCCGCTGAGATCTTCCAAGAACTCCAGCAGGAGTGCATGAGGAGGCTGAACGTACCGACAGGAAGTGCAACGCGCTCAAGCTCGCCGTCTTGGACACAGGAGGGACACCAGCAGAGTGTCTTTTCCTCCAACGAGGACAGACCTCAGATCCCCCCACGTGTCCCCATCCCCCCTCGCCCCATTAAGAGAGGGGACTACACCTCTGCTCGCTGGTCACGTGATCTCTCCCTGTCGCCGACACCGGCTGACACCACTGAGGAGGTTTCAGTTTCGAACCTGGAGCGCCCTCCTCAGATTCCTCCCAGGGACCCTTTGTCCCAGCCGGGCTCCAGGACTCCCAGCCCCATGGGCCTGGTGGTGGGCTCCCCTCAGCAGAGAGTCTACTCTGTGAGCCCCACCACCATGCCAGCTCCCATCTCCTCCTCGTCCACACACACATACGGCTCCTACCTCTCCTCCTCTCCAGGTAAACTCATGCCCACCACGCACAGCTTCGCCTCAGATCCTAAATACGCCGCACCTAAAGTGATCCAGGCGCAGGGGAAGGATGCCAGCAAGGGCCCCTGTATCCTCCCCATAGTGCGTGACGGACGTAAAGTCAGCAATACCCACTATTACCTGCTCCCAGAGAGGCCCCCGTACCTCGACCGCTTCGACCGCTTCTTCAGGGAGGCGGAGAGCCTGCCTGCCATAGGGGGGGAGGAGAGACATGTACGGCAAGCTAACACCGCCACCGTGAGACCCATGGTGGTCAGCAGCCAGACTCTGCAGGGACACACCCAGGGACAGGGGCTCGTCCAGCCAGGCGATCTGAAGGCTAACTTCTCCTCCAACAACAACAGCAGTCTGGGGGGGCCCCGGTCAGGGATGAAGACATCAGTCAGTCTCCCTCGCGTGTGTTCGGAGGGGCTGACAGCGGCGGTGGTCCCCACGGCTTCCTGCATCAGGATAGATGGAGGAGGGAACTCAGCCGACAGGGTCAAAATGGTAAGGTCAGACATAAATATATATTTTTAATTTAGTACAGGTGAAGGATACACATGAAGGACACAACAGCATGATGAACACCAATAAATAAATAAAAGCTACAAAAATATTGATAAAAAACATAGTAATAGATAAATAAACAATGATAATAAAAAAATAAAACAAAAATAATAGATAAATAAATAATAATAATAATAATAATAATAATAATAAATAATAATAATAATAATAATAAATAATAACAATGATAATAATAATAATGATAATCAGAAATACTTTATTCATCCCAAACTGGGACATTTTTTAAATAACTAAATATGTTTTTAATAACAAAAGACAAAATAGAGGTGATGGGATCCCTTCGGTATTTAAAAATAAACATGTCGAGGACCACACAAGATCCAAAAACACACGTCATACATATTTAAAATTCCATATGGTACCACTATTTGTTCAAGCTCATTTTGTCCCATGTAATGTTGCTTATTGCCCCATTGTAATGGTAAGTGCTCTTAATTCCCCCCCCCCCCCCCCCAAATTGTGAGATTAGAGATTTTTTGGATGTCTTCTGAAAGCTCTCATTTGGAATGCATTATCATTTAAGGATTCAAGTCATGAGCTGAGAGAGGTTATTTATTGCTTCCCTAATTAAAGTGCTCAGCTCACTCACTTTCTCCCTCATGATGGATAGTTTAGCCGCATTAAAAAGCTGACCTTAAATCCCCCCTAATGATACTTTAATTGCTTTTTCTTGTTAAATGAGATTTTTAAATGGTACAGCTCTCAAACTAGATAGCCATCAGTTCTTGGCTTGGTATGAGAGAGTAAGGCTCCGTTATTACAAGATAAAATATGAGTGCAGGTCATTCAGTAGAATCGACTTTAACTGTAATGTAATAGAGTGGAGTGCGTCTTTGATACAACCCATGCCTGGTTCCTCATTTTGAATCATCATAGTCAATGTAGATTTGAAAGTGAACTTAAATAAGAAGATTTTGGTGCATAGTTTATTTATTTGATCATTCTCTGAACACAAGGGGGCAACAGAAGGTCATTTTTGATTATAGATTAAGATGTAATTCTATGGTATGCACTGAGGCTATTGCTTGTAGATAGGACTGATTGTGTTTGCGCATTTTTTTGCTGTTTTAGCAAAGCAATTTAGCTTGTGCAATATTAAAGGGCCCTGTTATGCTTTTGGGTTTTCCCTTTCCTGCACTATGTTGTTTAGGTTTTGGATGCGTCACTATATAACACTCACGCTTCGATCGGCTAGCGCTCCAACACATTGTAAGTGATTGGCTAAAGGGCGGGACATCTCTAAGTGGTTGACCAATGTCAACAGAGCCAGTGAGCTGACCAATCAGAGCAGACTGGGCTCTGGTTTCAGACAGAGGGTAAAAATAGTCACTTTGTATAGCACTTTTCATAACAGTTATATATAACAGTTGAACACTTTAAGAGACAAATCAGTAAAAGTTTTCATAATAACAAATACAACACAATGAAATGGTGATCCTTCTCGGTAAAACAAAGGAAGACAAAATCAATAAATAGGATAGATAAATATAATTACTCCCGGCCGGGGGTGGAGGTAACGGCCGGGCATCCCAGTCCACTACGGGTGTAGGGTGAAGTGGGCGGGGCAACGACTTAGACGGACTCTGAGGCGGCGTTCGATCCAGGAGGTTCTCTCCCCCCATTGATCCCAATTTGAGACATTATTTTGTTGCAGCAGCATAAAAACAAGGCAGTGTAATTACAATAAAATAAAATAGCATTTAAAAAGAAAGTAAAAAATACACAATTTGGATTTGTTTTTTAAAGAAAATATAAACAAAAACAAAATCAAATAAGATATAAATACCTTTTTAATAAATTAATACAAATTAAGATTAAACAATAACCCAAATAAGACATAAATAATAGAAATGGAAATAAAAGTAAAACGATTCAAACACAAACTTAAAGGGGAGTTTTGCTAATAAAATGGTAAAATACATTAAATTCTGGTCAAAATGAAAAGGCACACAAACCTTTAGCTCATAGCTTCTGTTAACTGATTTCAAATAATGTTGAAAAAGCAGTGATTAGTATTTTGAAAAACAGTTTGATCGGTTTCTTTTGGCCCGCCAATTGATACTGATACCAATTGAACTGGTGTCAGAATCACTGCGAACACCTGAGGCTCTTCATCGATCAGGCACTTGTCACTTTATAGTGGATAGTGAGATGTGTGGCTGCACACAAAGTGACAGTACTGCTCGACAGTCTTATCACGCAGTCAAAGTGTTTGTGTTATCTTGTCAAAATGAAAGGTAAAATATAATTAGCATAAACATAATCAGGTGCAAATCATGAAGAAACAGGCTATTGTTGAAAATCATCAATCTGCCAGTAGATTCCTATCAGCCCTTCAGGTGAACAGATGAGCCTGGATAAGTGCCAAAGAAGGCAATAAGAACACCATATTTTTAGGCCCTCTGGGATGTAGTTGAAGATCTCTGAGATTTTGAATATGCATGAAGTCCAGCTACATGCTTGCTAGGCATTCACTTTACATTTGCACAAAGATCTTTCAACAAATCGCATTACTCTCAAAAAGTTAGAAAGGCCAACTGTTTCAACTTTAATAAACCGCTGGAGGACTTTCTGAAATAAGCTGCCTCCTGCCCGTCACCTCTCGACAGGGGAGGTAACAGTTTATGGGATGCAATAAGGTCATTCCAGGACTCAAATCATCACAGCTGCCTCCCTGGGAAATAAAATACATTATTGGACTCATAATATTTACTCTGGGCCTTACTACTGACAACCAGGGTGAGTCCTGTACATGTTATAAAGAGAATCCAGCAAGAGTAAGGGAAATGAAGGAAAACTTAAGTCCTGGTGTCATCAGTTCTAACAAGTAAGACCCGATTATAAATGTTAAAAGTTCATCAAGTGATGAAGAAGTTATGAATCGGAGCCAGAGGAGTGTGTACGAATGTATTTAGAGATTGCTTACACTGTTGATGTTGTGTGATTCAGGTGCAGGATGCAGTTCACGGTGTCACGATAGAGGAATGCCAAGTTGCCCTCCAGAACCACAGCTGGAATGTCCAGAAAGCTGTGCATTATCTAAAGGTGAGATCATTCAGTCGCACACAATGAAAAAGCTTAATGCACTATAGCATATCACAAAAAACCCTGTTTCCTACATCTGCTGTTCATACTGGGCTTTTATAGTTTTAATAAAGTATGCAGTCCTGGGAAAAAAGGAGTGTAAGGTGAACAGAAAAGTCAAAACTGTAGGTAATGATTCATTCAATGTCATTTACTATTTCTATTTTTTCTCATGATGAAATGCAATAATTAGAGTTGTGTGTATGTCCAGGGCAGTGATTTGTTCAAATCTGTGTGTGAATCAGTGGAGAATTTAGGCTATAGCTAGCTTAACAAAAAAAGATTTATACAAATACTAAGCCAAAGCCTTTTCAGTTTTCAAGGAAGCTTAAGCTAACATTATTTCAAAGTTCTCTTGTATCTGCTTTATTATCACTTCATAAACTCATAGTAGCTAAAGCAGTTTAGCTGTCGAGTTAAAATTACAAGTTAGCCAGCTAATGGTATTTAAAAGTTCATGTATATCTGCTTTATTATCACTTTATAAACTAATGTAACAGTAGCTAAAGCAGTTTAGCTGACGAGCTAACGCTAATAAAGTTACCTAACATTATTTCAAAGTTCACATCTGTCTTGAAAACACAATCTCCAGATGCATGTCTGTCTTTATGAAGAACCAAAATAGAGCTAGATCTTTGACTTGTCCTCCCTCATATTTTGTAGATGTGTGTTATATAAATTGGATGACAACTTCCTATATATTTTACCAAGTATTCTGAGATTTAAAGGATATCTCTGATAATCTTTTAGTGTCTTTTCTACGTTTTCTGTGGTCCATAGTATCAAAGTACCTTATAATGGTTTATAATTAACGTTCAAGGCATGAAATTAATGTTTATAAACAAAGACAGGAGCAAATAAAACTAATATTAGTGTAAGTTTGTTGAAACAAAAGTACGCCGTTGCACAATAAATGCAAACTGAGGTGGCGCTAAACTTTTATACAAAGAAATTACATGAACATCTCAAAGTTTGAGTCCATCAAAATGAAAGTGGACATTTATTTTGCAGCAGTGCAATTACCGATAGAGTAGCAGAGGCCTCGGGGTGAACTTTGCTGTTCTGCAGGCGGGTCTCAGAGTCCCTCTCCGTAAACAGGTAGTCATTCAAAGTTTCTTAATGTCCTTTTTGCTTTCTAGATTCATCTGAAGTTATGATTAGTGCTACTTTGTTGAACATTAAGGGGAAATCATGTCATTGCTGCCGCAGTGAGCCGGCTATAAATACAACATAAAGTCTCACTGATGTGTCTCCAGCAGCAGTCAGCCCCCTCTCAGAGGTGTTTGGGGCCACAGTGGCAGGATGGGAGATGTGTTTGGATGGCAGTGGGCAAAAGGGAACACTTGAGTGCTGCTAATAGTGGCGGTAAAGTAAAAGGAGTGCGTTTGAACAGCATGATTAGCTAACCTAAGATTAAAATAATTTCCAAATGTGCTGTGTCCTGGTGCTGCAATCACATTGAAGGAGTACAAGTATATGAATTTGCTTATCTTTCCTACAGTATGACAGGTCCTGACCCTTTGACACCACTGCTAGTTCTTCATACAATGGTTTTCATCTTGGTGTGTTCTCCGTGTCTCTGTAGGTGGAGCAGTTGTTCTGTTTGGGTCTGAGGAACAGGTCCGAGTGTCGAGAGCTGCTGGAGATGTGTGACTGGAACCTGGAGGTGGCCAGCACTCACATGTTAGATAACTATGGATCCACAACAAGACAAAGGTACTTGTGCTCTGGAGCTGGGACAGCTGAACCCTGGGTCATTTAATTTCAACTTTTGCTCAGCTCTCCTTAGGGCTGTACAGAAAGTCTTCTTCAATAAAAAATACAAATAGTGTTGTATACTTCCTCTAAAAATTCAAGTTGTAACTTTTGTAGCATTCCATCTTTTTATCCTGTTAAAAAGTGAACTTTCCAAAACTGACTCAAATTTGAAGACATTCCCTCAAGGCCTTAGAGAAGCCATTGTATAGTATGTGAAAGAAACACATTTTGCTGGAATGAAATTCCCTCAATGCATTCTTGAGATATTGTGTTCATGACAATGGGACGGACCAGAAAACATGAAGCCTCCAGCCACAGCTTTGGTCAGCTCAGAGGCATCTGAATTTTAGAATAATAAAAGAATGAAGCTTTGAACTATCCGGTACAGCCGTAGCTGAACTCTTGAATAGAAGATGAACCTTTATTTTATCCCTAAGGGGAAATTCAGGTGTTCACTGTTCAATACACACAGTAGGTCTGCATATTCATACATATTCATAGATACATACACACATGCACACAGAGAGATGTTTGAGTGACTAGCCAGTTTGTCTGGCGTCAGGCAGCAATCAGTGCCTTGCTCAAGGACACCTCAGCAGGGCCCAGGAGGTGGACACAGAGGGGGACATTAAATTGTTACAACAAAAGTGAAGATAGAGACAAAGAAAATAAGTAAATTAAAACACTATTAGATAAAAGGGCATGGACAAAAACTATAAAATGAAGTATACATATTTAAAGTAATTCAAATCTTAGTTACATTCAGTAGATTCCACATATCTACAAATTGCTTGTAAGTTTTATTGCACAACAGTGGTGTCATAGTCTTGTTTGGTATATTATTGCACGTTCGTGTAATTACATAAAAGCGGTTGGTGTCATAGTCCTAAATTGTGTGAGTGTGGGGGCCTACCAGGGGCCATGCTGGTTGTAAAGTCTAACTGTCGCACGCTCCATATCATTTTGGTCCGATCGGGGCGAGAACCCAAGGCAAAGTCCCTACAGACTGAGTCACTGCCGCCCCCTTCATGTTTTTGTGACATACTATAACGGACACACATTACTATCCATCCATCCAACTTTCTAAACTCTTTAGCGTTGTCACTTTTTGTATCACCCAGAGTCTCCAATCGTCATTTAAACTCCGTCCAGAGATTAAATCTGTGTCATTGTGAAGGGAATCCTCATTGAACACGTGTTTAGACGTCCTTTCGAGAAAGCACATTTAATCAGTTGTAATTTTCCTCAAATTTTAGGTCAACTTTATCGTATATGTATTTGAAAAAAAACATACCATTAAAATCTACTTCCTTGCTGGAGAGTTTCCCTTCTCCGAATCCAAACTACTGCAAGTTAAGTGGAAAACTTTTTGACAGACATACAGCAGTGTGACGCAATCAGGGTATGCTAGTTAATGATGCTAACAATCATGTCTGGCAGCCAGAGTGAGACTGCTGTGTTGAATTTTTCTATAGAAACGTATAGGGAAAAGTTAGTTAGCGTTTGAATAATTAAATTTGCATCTCACATTGAAAGCCTCCTGGTAAGACAATGCACATATCATTCAACAGAAATTAGGAGGCATTATCCGTCATCTCACGATTTCCTCCATCTAATCTAAAGCTTCTTTATATTTGCAGACGGTGACAGGAATCTCAAGCTGCTGAGCTCAGATTGGAACTTCATCCTCAGAAAAACATCATCAGTGGAGGTGAATCTGCTCCTGAAGCCTTTCCATTAATGCTTCTGACCTCCTCCAATCAGCAGACTGTTATTTGATCAAGCACATTTTTACTGAACTAGCAAAGAGAAAATCTTTATGATGGCTCCATTCATACCTAACATGGACAAGGGGATTTATCCTGGGGGTAAAAAGAGAAGACTCTTTGACTTTCAGAGGCAAAAAAAGACACTTTCATTGTGAGTTTCATTTGAACACCCTCAACAGAGTCACTGATGCTGCCAGATTGTGTCAGATCCACTCCCTGCTGACCGACCGCAGACTTTCATCTTTTCTTTTGTCCATTTCGTTAATGCCAGATTTAAGTGATTCTGAAAAGGCCAAAACGAGTCAAAGAGCACAATATACACAATGGCACGTCCAAAAAAAAAAGGTCCTTACTTTGTCATGAGGTCATTGTATTATGTGGAATTATGCCAAGAACTGGTGTCTCATGTAGTGAACAGTGTCAGAAAATAACCAAAATATCTGTATAGTGTTTACGGATATTGCCTCAACCACGTAGTGGACAAAAAATACAAAGCTAACACTTAAAGGGCTGTCCAGGTATTATTGTACAGGACATATTTTGATAGTTTACAGTTATAAAAAATTGATCTGAAAATGGAAATAGTTTTGACTGAAAGACAAAATGCTGCTGCAAAAGAAACATTCAGACTTCTTCACAGTACAAAATAAAGATCATATCCTCAATACTTTTTTAAGAATACATTGAGTATTGATATCAAGGTAAAACCATCCCAGTTACAACCTAGATCATAAGAATAAATGGAAATAGATAAGAAGGGAAGCTGTTATATTCACTTATTTAAATACCCTCAAAATATATATAAGGGTGAACACCTAACAAAGAGACATTTATGTGTTAATTTACAAAATATTGATATTTTATTTTAATATATTTCGAACACAATGCTCAGAGACAAGAGAGGACCCATAACTGGGAAGGTCATTTTCTGAATTAATTAAATCTCCCCTTGAGCTAAACACTGATCTATGACTGTTGCCACATGTGGCTTTAAAAAAAAAAAAAAGAACCACGCAGGCAGTGGAAACTTCCTACACCTCTGATGTAGTCTTTCCTCCTCTCTAAGCACTTTGCCCGAGCATAACTCCTGCACATCAGCTGAAAGCTCCATCCAGCTGGGTACTTTCTGCAGACGGCGTTGGCAGCTAATAACAGCAACGCAAGGGAAATTCACCCCAAGGCACAGATCCCGTCTCATAATCATCACTTCAGAACCACTACTGTGATATTTTGGTCAGTGGCTTTGGGGGGAGGGTAATCATTTTAAAACTGGGAGGACGTGTAAGCGCGCTGCTGGATGTGACAATAAATGTTCTCACTGGGTATTGTCACAGCACTGCCTTCGGCTATGAAAATCTAAAAACTGTCAGGCATGACCGGCTTCATTTAACTCCAGATTCAGTCTGTTGGGCTTTTCTAAGAAAGAAGGGGAAATAAAAAGGCACTCCATGCTGTGACTTCTAGATTCTTCAACAATGTTACTTTGTTGGCGTTTTATTTTTGACAAACATGATCCTTCAACCCCAGTGTGTAGCAGGTCTGAGATGGTGTGGTTGGGCGGATACTCCAATAAAGAAACCAGAACAAGCCTGCTACAGTACCTGTGTGGAATATAAGGAAAAGAAAAGATAATGTGTGTATATTTCTAAAGATTGTACAGTGCTGATTTTGGATGTCAACCTCCTGTCAAAGTTTTCTCCTGATATTTTATGTAAATGTGACCAAAGGGGATTTTTTTGTTCTGATATTAAAGTAAGGATTCTGAAAAAACAGTCAGGATTCTGGGATCTTTCTCTGAAATCGGACTTTGATCTCTGAATTTTTACTTTTTCTCAAAGTCCGGACTTTAGTCTCTGTCTGACTATTTCTCAGAATCTGACTTTAATCTCAGAATCTGACTTTAATCTCAGAATCCTGACTTTAATCTCAGAATCCTGACTTTAATCTCAGAATCCTGACTTTAATCTCAGAATCCTGACTTTAATCTCCAAATGTTTACTTTTTTCTCAGAATTCTAACTTTAATTTCCCTTTTGGTCAGATCTCAAAAATGTTTTCACAAGTTGCCCTAATCCTGTTCAGTAGTGAATGAATGCACAGAAAACACCTTTTCCAGTAGAACATTTTTCAGTTTTCCTAAAATAGGAGGTTTTTCTTCAAACACTGATCCAGAGTCAATCTTTGACAATCCCCCCGCTCCGATTTGTTGTGGTGAAGCTGCTTGTTAACCAATGCGTGAGGACAGCTTGATGTGAGGGCTGCCTCCAAGGTCCCGTCATGTTGTCTGTTTATGTACCGAGCTGCTGTAGTTGTACTAAAGGACTGAAGAGAACCTTGTGGTGTTATGATCGACCCAAAGCAACAATGTCCTGTTGTGGTGTTGGAAAAAGATCTGCTTCAAGTCATTCTTATGTCGCTGTTTTTCCTTCAATCCAACCTGCCATTTCTTCCTCATTTGTATGTATTTGCTTCCCAGAATGTTTTATTTTAAACGCCTAATGTACAGTTGGTTTTCATTGTTCTGGTCTTCCCCGGGTTGATGGAAATGTTGGAGAGAAGTTCATGCTGCCGAAGTTATAAATGTATTTTTTATTAAAGAATTAATTATTTTTTACTTCTTCTCTTCTCGATTTCTTTGACTTTTTTCAGTCTCTTTAATTACCTCATAATTAAAGTTGTGTGTGAATTATCGTGTTTTTGGGCAATTACACATGTCAACAAATATATATAATGCTAAATCAATAAAATGAGTCAGCAACAAGAATTAGCGTCGCTTAGAGCTAATCGCTAATGTAATGACTATATGAAATTGCTAATATACAGCTGGTATTTTCGGATGCTTACTTTGGTAGACACATTAGCTTAAAGCGCTAATTTTATAATTAGCTCCAAACACAACAAACAGCTAATGGTAATGTCTTTATTTGACTGGTACTGAGAAGTTATCATTTATGATGTTGTGTTAAGATCACCATCCAGTCACATAATCTTTGCGAATAGCGAGGTAGCTATCTCTGCTTCATACAGCCGGCATCAGATTGAATTTCAAACATTGCGCTACACCGTGGGTAGCGCCGCTCTCTCCATTGAAACACATTGCAGTGCCATTTTACCGCTTGTCATGTGATGTTAAGTTTATCTTTTGACAGTCTATGCCAGGGGTGTCCAAACGTTTTTCACCGAGGGCCACATACAGAAAAATATACGGAGAGCTGGGCCACTTATGGAGGTGAATATTGCCTCATAAGTTAAGTTATAAGCTAGCAAAATAAAACAAATGTAGGTGAATAATGCATGATACTTGAAAATGCTTTAAGGAAAAAACATCTCATCTCTCTTTAGGGTTTCATTTATTTTGTTGGCAGCTCATTCCTTAAAACAGTAGCCTCAGATTGCTGATAATAAGAGTAAATATGAAGGTTACATTTCAAGCTTGTTATAGAAATAAGTTATTGGGCTTTTTTATCAACTAAGATTTGTTAGAAAATGTTTTAAATTCTAAATGACTGAATTTGTTTGAAAATTGGGCTCATTAATATATTTTAACATATATTTGAGAAGTACAATATAAGACAAGCAAAAGTTTAATTTGTGTGCCATATTGCATTATACTTTTAGAATTTGCAGAAGGCAGATTCAATTCAAAATGGCCTGCAGACCGCATTTGGCCCCCGCGCCGTAGTTTTGACACCCCTGGTCTATGCCAAGGTTATCCAAACTACGGCGTCCAACTGCGGCCCGTGTTCCATTTTTTATTGGCCCTGAGCAAATTATAAGTATAATGGAATATGGCCCACATATGCAAAATAAATAAAGCCGATGGAGAGCTGTGATGTAGGCCGGTTTTGTTTTTTTTCTTAAAGCATATTGAAGTATCGAGAATAATTTACCTACATTTGATTGATTCTGCTAACATAACTTCCCTTATGAGGCAATATACCTCACCTCTAGTGAGTGGCCCAGCCCCTTGTATATTTTTCTGTTGCCCTCAGTGAAAAATGTTTGGACACCCTGGTGTATGCAATCCACCCAACTGCTTTTTTAGTATTGAACTCTGATCCAAAACGATCAACCTGCCAAAGGTCCCTGGTTATGTCAGTGGGGTTTTTTAAATAGAAGCAGGACCATATGATGAACTGTTTGTGGTAAATCAATCAACAGAATAATTAGTTCAAAGAAAATGAGCAATTAGCCGATTACAAATTCCTTAAAAACATTGGAAAGGTGCCGTGAACATTAGACAATGAGTAACTTCATAAGTCCTTGTCCTCCCCTCCCGGACGGATCAATGTGAATCAATTATGCTGTTTGTGTTGGTGATCATCGACGTACCAACAATGCGAGGCCATGAGCCCCATGAGAAAAAGTTTGGATCTTGCATGTGTTGACCGTATTGATCATCAGACACATCATTAATTCATACAACACAACACTAAGCACTATAAGGTTCATACTGTAGGTCAAGCATTGATTCTGACGTGTTGAGACCTAAATGAAAACATCACAGACTAAATTGTTTATAATGAAAGGGCTGGAGTCCTTATGATGAAAAAGGTCTTTGGGTCAATAAAACACAACACTTTAATTCACAATAGAACTAAGGGAAGGGAAAAAAAGCCAGGTAGGGTTAAGGGTTAGATGGAATAAATGTGTACTTCAGACAAGTTTCCAAAGTGCAAATCATGGAAACTGTTTTGCACTGTCAATTGAGCAGGCTATCGTTGGAAAGACAATCAAAAAGCACTTTATTGTGGCTCGTTGGTCTAGGGGTATGATTCTCGCTTAGGGTGCGAGAGGTCCCGGGTTCAAATCCCGGACGAGCCCAGGGTATGTATGTAGGCATGTTGGATGCTGCCAAAATATGCACTTCCAAATTTGACCAATACTCTCCCTTGCTACAAACCGAGTGTTGAGTTGGGGTGGATAACTATCAAGGCTCACCTTCTGTGTTGATAAAACCAAGTTGTGTCCATGGACTACAAAGTGCAAATCATGGACATGTATACAGGGATGTTAGATGCTGAGTTTATGTAGCAAAAAATGTTAGGTGTAAGAAATGTGTACTACAAATTTTGACCAATCCTGTCCCATGCTACAGGCGTTGTGTTTGGGCAAATAATGATCACGGAGGAGAATCTATGTGTGTTTTTAACCAAGAATATTTCACAGAAGACAAAGAGCAATTAATCGTAGCTGTTTTGCACTGTCAATTGAGCAGGCTATCGTTGGAAAGACAATCAAAAAGCATTTTATTGTGGCTCGTTGGTCTAGGGGTATGATTCTCGCTTTGGGTGCGAGAGGTCCCGGGTTCAAATCCCGGACGAGCCCAGGGTATGTATATAGGCATGTTAGATGCTGCCAAAATACGCACTTCAACATTTGACCAATACTCTCCCTTGCTACAAACCGAGTGTTGAGTTGGGGCAGATAACTATCAAGGCTCACCTTCTTTGTGGATAAACCAAGCTGTGTCCATGGACTACAAAGTGCAAATTATGGACATGTATACAGGGATGTTAGATGCTGAGTTTATGTAGCAAAAAAGGTTAGGTGTAAGAAATGTGTACTTCTAATTTTGACCTATCCTGTCCCATGCTACAGGCGTTGTGATTGGGCAAATAGTGATCACGACTTACCTTCTTTGAGGAGAACCTATCTGTGTTTTTAACCAAGAATATTTCCCAGAGGACAAAGAGCAATTAATCGTAGCTGTTTTGCACTGTCAATTGAGCAGGCTATCGTTGGAAAGACAATCAAAAAGCATTTTGTTGTGGCTCGTTGGTCTAGGGGTATGATTCTCGCTTTGGGTGCGAGAGGTCCCGGGTTCAAATCCCGGACGAGCCCAGGGTATGTATATAGGCATGTTAGATGCTGCCAAAATATGCACTTCAAAACTTGACAAATACTCTCCCTTGCAACAAACCGAGTGTTGAGTTGGGGCAGATAACTATCAAGGCTCACCTTCTGTGTGGATAAACCAAGCTGTGTCCATGGACTACAAAGTGCAAATCATGGACATGTATACAGGGATGTTAGATGCTGAGTTTATGTAGCAAAAAATGTTAGGTGTAAGAAATGTGTACTTCTAATTTTGACCAATCCTGTCCCATGCTACAGGCGTTGTGATTGGCAAATAGTGATCACGATTACCTTCTTTGAGGAGAATCTATGTGTGTTTTTAACCAAGAATATTTCCCAGAGACAAAGAGCAATTAATCTTTGCTGTTTTGCACTGTCAATTGAGCAGGCTATCGTTGGAAAGAC
>NC_086354.1:8082794-8227794 GCF_036324505.1 Eleginops maclovinus
TCTCTCAAAACATGAACCTACAGAACACTCACACTCTGACTTGTCCACTATTCAGGACGCAGTGAAGCGTTTGGAGTGGATCGCTGGTGGAACATGGACTCCATCCGCCCTGAAGTACGCCTACGACAACCTGATCAGGGACAGCCGCAGATCCAAAGCAAACGTCACCGTGGTTGTCATCACAGACGGACGCTTCGACCCCAGAGATGATGACTCGCTGCTCACCTACCTCTGCAGGTGCCTGGCCCTTAGGCAGCATATTTAGATTTATTGCGGAGAAGAACAAAGCTTTATCTCATTGCTTGTGTTTGTACGTGCAGCGATCCCAGCGTTGATGTGAGTGCCATCGGTATCGGAGACATGTTCGACCAGATTGAGGAGAATGAGAGTCTGAATAGCATTGCCTGCCAGAAAGACGGCAGGGTGCTGGGCATGAGGCGCTTTGCAGACCTGGTGGCCGAGGAGTTCATCGACAAGATTGAAAATGTTCTCTGCCCAGGTACGATCAATACTGAAGCACACATTATTTATATATATATGTATATGTATATACCATTTAATAATTATTACTATTATTACTGGCTGCTGTCCCTTAGTGAGACTGTAAATAACTGTTCAATATATACTTCCACTAATAATATCACCTGGCTGCTATCACACTGTTTTATACTTGCTACATTTTTTATTTTTTTTAATACCGTCACTGGTACTGAATGTGTAATTTGTATATTGTAATTTGTATAAATTCAATGTTAATCTTTAATATTTTATGCTTCCTATCAATATTAAGCTATTTATGACTATTTACTTTTGATGTAACAATGTAATTTTCCCGCTTACGGGACGAATAAAGGTATTCTGGTTCTGATTACATAGACTACGCTCATCTGGTGGATTACAAAGCTGTTTATTGTGTCCTTTTTGTGTCTGTCTATATCTTTGCTTTAGATCCCATCACCAAATGCCCAGACCTCCCTTGTAAATCAGGTAAGACATTAAAATATTCTGAATCACTTGGTGTCTCCGCTTCTAAGATTTTCCAGCATTTAGGCCTGGGTAACCATCTTCAGTATAGCTCCGCCCCTCTTCTCTGTTGGCTGTGTTGATGCGTCGTGTGTGTGGGACCCCGCCCACAATGAGATATCGCCCGCTTGTTTCAGGAGGGGGCGTCACTGGGGTACAAGCCCCTCCCTCATGGAAACCTCTGGCCGAGGACGGCAGCCCCTCATTGGTCCCCACCTCTTTGGAGGGTGTGACCAGCCTGCTGAACGGCCTGAGCGAGCAGCAGTATGGGGTTGGCGTGGCAACCATGGCGTACACAGCCCAGAGAGCCAAACTCACCCATGGCGAGGACAGGCAGCAGTGGACCCAGCTGTTCATCGACTCCTTCAAATATGTCTACGGAGACATTATGGGAGACCCAGAGAGAGCCTTAGGACTCTGCTAATGCTAATATGCTCTTCATGATACCTCGCCAATGTGGACGCCAATAACTCATAAGCTTACTGCTGGACATAGAATAGATTTTAATTGAACTGTGGGCATTTTTTATTAACTCAATGAGTGCAATATACACCTGGGTTGATGCAAAATGATTGCACGATATGAAGCTGAAGCTGAACCTGTACTAACATATCAGAGCAGCATTTTGTTACTGTATACAGTATGATGATGGGTCGAAATTCAAAATGTGATGCTCCATCTTCTCATAGAACATTTCTAACTACATACACTGAGCTGTGTCTCAGAAAAGTATGTCTGTTAAAAATATGATACATATCATTTCTTACACCTTAGTGGAGGAACGTTTTCCATTCACATTGAAAGCCGATTGTTTGTTGGAGGCAGATTGATCTGCAGAGCCATTCCTGTTGCTCCTGTTGTGTACAGTGGCTCTTTGATGAAGCCTCATTTCCACTGTGAATCACGAGCCCGCTGAATCACTACAATTACTTTTTTTTTGCTGTTTTGCACATATCCATGGTTACGGCCGTAACGTTTTTTGTGCTCTGGGAATGAGTCATGTTGGTGAAATGGCCATGACATTTGGAAAATATCTGGTTTTATATATATAACAGCATATGAGTCAGGCGTAGGTGTATGCTGATGTTAGGTTAATGGACTTGGCACTGATAATGAAGGAACTATTGTATGTTATGCCCTTGATTGGTGCATGTTTCTTTTTGCATGTGGCTTGGCTCGTAAAGTAGGATGACTAGAGGAAAATGACCACAGAGTGGCGTTAACGCTAGCTCTGTTACTCAAACTTGCTGATATGAACTATGTTGTTTTGTACAAGATGTATTCATGTTTTTATAATGCATCTAAAGAGAATAAAATCATAAAGCAAACTAAAAAAGTACTTTCTTAATAAGGCCAGTACTGATATAAGAGGGTTTAAATGGATTTAGGCAGCTAGACTGGAAAAACACCATGTTACCATAAGTTTTGATTACTTTGGCCCCTGACCATCTGTGTACTAGCTCTAGCTCTATGAACACCATGTTTTGATTCGATCTTCATGTGTGTGTTTGTTCCAGAGCCCGCAGTGGCTAGCTGCGTTCAGAGACCAGTTGATGTGGTGTTCATGCTGGATGGCTCTGAGAGGATGGGATTGGAGGACCACCGCAGGGCCAAAGAGTTCATTGAGAACGTGGCTCGCAAACTCACCTTGGCTGGCAGCGAGGCGGACCAAAGGAATGCCCGCTTCGCTCTGCTGCAGTACGGCAGCCCTGCAGAACAGCGGGTGGAGTTCGCGCTCACTCACAATCTCACAGTGATCTCTGATGCGCTGTCCAGGGTGAACTACATGGACTCCTCTTCTGCTCTGGGGAGTGCTATCATCCATGCTGTAAACAACCTGGTGACTCCGGAGGTATGAACATACACAGCTTTCTTCTTTTCTTATTAGATTTCTTGTGTAAGAAAAGGATACTCATTCTGCACCAATTGGCAAACACCTGGTCTAGTAGTTAAGCCAATGCACAAGTGTTGTAAACCTGCATTCTTTCTAATGACCAGCAGGGGGCAAAGGGGTAGTTGCAAAAAATAAGTGAAATTGTATAGAAGTCTTTGAGAAAATGACCATACTTTTTGTAAAACGTGGTCCTATTTAGAACGAAATAAACACCATTTCTTCTTTGTAAGTGTAAAGTTGCTACCTCTGCTTGCCCCTATTTAAAACTTAAAAGTTTAACCCTTTTACACAGTTTTTTTGTTGCATGGGAAGTTAATAGCAGCATTATGGTTACATGAATATCTATTATTCAGATTCCTGGAAGTAACTGCCTACAGCTAAGAATCCGTCAGGCATATAACTCCCAGAAAAAAACTCAACTTGTCATTTTTATACTTTTTTTTTTGTAAATTAATATATGTTTAACCATGGAACAGAGCCAGGGTAGCTTTTTCCCCATGTGTGTTGTCTTCATGCTAAGATTAGCTAATCACCTCCTAGCTCTAGCGTAGTTTTACTGTACTGTCATGAGACTATTACCCATCCTCTCATCTCATCTCTCTAAAGAAAGCCAATGAGCATATGTCCTTGAATATGAAACTATCCTTTAGGTAGCTGGGGCCAGGAAGTGAGCTTGGATTAGCACAGAGATTCAAACCAAGGGAAAACAGCAAGCTTTGATCTAAAACAAATCACAATCCATTTTTGTTTCATCTGGACACGAACAAAAACAGCAGATGATTACCAGCTGATTGGCCTGCTTTTTTACTTTATGCCAAGCTAAACGCCTTCAGTTTGAGCTGCATAACAACACACAGAGATGAGTATGGTATTAATTATTGCAGATAACTCGTGAGATGACAGCATGAAAGTGTGTTTCCATTGTGACATTGCATTTTCTTTTTGTAGGAGGGAAAACGCTTGGTCCGTCGCAATGCTGAGCTGGCGTTTGTGTTCATCACTGATGGCATCACAGCCAGCGAGCAGCTGGACGAGGGCGTGTCTGCCATGAGGCGAGCTGAAGGCGTTCCCATTGTAATCGCCATGGGAACAGACACAGACGAAGAGGTGCTGCGGAAGGTGGCGCTAGAGGACATGTCAGCTGTCTTCAGGGGAACCGACTACAGCGTGCTGAATAAACCCTCGTTCTTTGAGCGCTTTATCCGCTGGATATGCTAGTGAGGAACTGTAACACTCTGCATCATAGAGTTAGAACCCAGAGAGGGAAGGAAGCTCCTTCAGCGTACAATTAAACACACACAGAGTTCAACAGACCTCATTATCAATACTGGTTCTAAGGCCCTGTTGTGGGACAAGATTAATTTTACAAAAGCCAAAACAATCCTTGTAGGATGAGCTGATCACACACTCACACAAAACACATAGGCTTGTGATATCATTTGTAACTCGATTGTCATTCTAAACCTATTGTCAACACTCTAAAGACACTCAGAAGTTTCCAAAGGAGAGGTGTATGATTATTAAATGTGTACGAAACAAATTGTACCCTTTATTTTGTTATTATTTTGTGTTGACTTTTAGTTTGAACTCTCTCTCTCTCTCTCTCTCTCTCTCTCTCTCTCTCTCTCTCTCTCTCTCTCTCTCTTTCTCTCAGTCTTAACAAAGTCAGTTTTTACATTAATGGTGCTAAAATAGAAATAAAGGACAAAGCCATCTGAGTGGTTCTGAAAACTTTTTTTACATCAGTATAATGATGTAATTACTGTAGTGTGTTCAAGAAATGAAAACATTGAGACATATCTTCTCCATGGGGAAAAAAATATCACATAAATACCCTACGCTCAGCCACATGACAATCACACACACAAGTACACGCTGTAGTTAATTCCACGTCCATTGATGGACAGACGAAAAAGAACCAAATCTGTAAAGAAGTCCAAATAAAGCCTAATGTGGTGACCTCAACTATGTGTCCTGTGTTTGCTTAACACATACATGTGTGATGTGTTCATGTGCACTTTGTCATTAAATCACTTCAAACACTGCATGAAGGAAGAGACAATGATTTTAATAAAGAGTGTCACACACTTACATACTTTAATCTTTTGGAATGTAATAATTATCCACGATCCTTAATTACAGACAAATGTTGTCTGTAAATGGGTGTCTGTGCATTTCCTCCCTCTGCTGTACAGAGATTCAAAGCATCTGTGTATTCAGAATAATCAGTTATTAGTATTCTTTATTTCTTATAGTTTCACTACATTTCGGAGGCATACATTGTAATGTTAACTGTTTTTTGTGTATTTTTTACCTTTAGTTAATAGTTACTGTTGCAGCTTTAGGCCATCAATCCAAAATATAAATCGTTATGTCAAATTAACTTATATATTATAATTAACTATCAAAGGTTAAATTACCCAGTAGTATAATTGCCCCACCTTTACCAGCTGCAAGCACATTCAAGCTATTTGCATCTGATTGCATTTAATGCATTAACAATTATATTCCACTATTATATTATATTATTCCGAAATGGAACATTGTGCATAATAAAAACTTCAACTTATTGTACTTTTAAGTCAGTTTTGATACTTAAAACATTTCTAAAGAGAACTGAACTGAAAAGCGTACGTCAATGAATGGCCACTGCCGACGTTTGTCCACTCAGGGACACCATACGAGTTACGTGCCCACAGCTCTCGCTCGCTTGCTGGCAAGTATAGCGTCTATTCCACCGCTACCAAACGGTAAGCCATTTATATTGATCATTGCTCGGTCGATGCTAAGCCTCCTATCAATATTTTAGATGAATGTGAGAATGTATAAAGGTTGATACGTTTTGACAAAAAAAACAAACATTTGATATATTTCTGTAAAAGTTCAAAGGTTACACGTCGTTCATTACAAGTTACGTAATGCATTTGCACTGTTTACAGTACTTTCGAGTCTGATGTGCTGGTATAATTTCTCTATATGTATCATACCAGTGCATGTTCTATGAATGGTTTCACTGTCACTGGTTTCTGATTAGAAACCAAACCAGTCATGTATAACAATTTAATTGCGCAAAGTGTGTGTGTGTGTGTGTGTGTGTGTGTGTGTGTGTGTGTGTGTGTGTGTGTGTCTGTCTGTCTGTCTGTCTGTCTGTCTGTCTGTCTGTCTGTCTGTCTGTCTGTCTGTCTGTCTGTCTGTCTGTCTGTCTGTCTGTCTGTCTGTCTGTCTTTGTGTTCAAGTGCTGCCAGTATGAAGGGAGAGAACCTCTCCTCTCTGTGCACCCCCGCTCTGGTGCTGGATGTGGACAAAGTGAAGAGAAATGCCCAGAGGATGATCGAGAACTGTCAGAACTTGGGGGTCCAGCTTCGGCCTCACATGAAGACCCACAAAACCCTGTATGATTACAGACACAGTGACACACACTTAAACAGTACATTTACACAAGCCAGTCACAGACCTGTAACGGATGCTGTGTGTGTGTTTCTGTGTTCATGTAGTGAGTGTGCTGACATCATGACAGGTGGATCCCGGAGGTGCATTGTGGTCTCAACACTTGCAGAGGCCTGCTTCTACGCCGACAATGGATTTGATGACATCCTCTATGCATACCCTCTTCCCTTCGATAAGGTCATCGCAACTCACAAAAAAACAAACAAATGTACAGTAACTGTTAACAATTTGTAGGGTTTTTTTTTTTTAATACTTATACAGTGACAGAAATCAAGAAAAGAAAATCAGTTTGCATCTTCAAATTCCCTTGATTGAGGATGCACTGTGCATGTTAACTATTACTACATTAAATAACACAACATTTTGAATGCTCCAAAATAGGAAAAGCACATGATAAAAGTAATGATGGCTTAAATCCGTTTAGTCGATTGTTTCAGTTGCAGAGTCCTGGTATTCAATGTAAACTGAGCCATTGTCAAGTTATTAATTAAAACGATTCCTACTGTGTGTGGAAATGTCTATACATAAGGGTAATGGAGCAGCGACTGACAGCTATATCATTAAAATAACCAAACAGTGGTGAAACAGCTGACACCAATTCAATGACAAACATCGAAAATAATATATATTTTATGGACAAAAGTCACAGTTTGCACGATTACAAATGGTGAAATTAATATCTTGAAAAGTAACTGGATAAAGTACTGTACATAATGCATACTTAGCGCTATATGTTTTTACAAAAAGTATGTAGTATTAGATTGGGAATAGGTTTCCTTTTTTTATACAAGACTCAGAGCATCGAAAGCACAGATTGATGTAATTCATTTAACTATATTGTGAATGACTGGATTTTGTGCCTACTTACTCATCAATTTTTATTAAGAATATCAACATGCAGGACATTACAATCATGAATTGGATTGAATGTATGTTTCTTTTCCTACTGTATTACACTGTAGCCTATATCAGAGTTGTGGACTCGAGTCACATGACTTGGACTTGACTTGACAAAATCTAAAAGGACTTGCACTTTGACTTGGACTTTAACATCAGTGACTTGCATTTGGACTTGGACTTGCCCCTTTTGACTCGAAAAGACCTGCTACTTTCCCCAAACCCAAAGATTAAAAAGTACGTTGACATGGACCGCGCTATCTCTCTTTGCACCTGTGTGCATCTGTGTGCATAACGTGTGTGGCATGACATCCAATCAAATTAGATCCACGTTATTTTGATCTGACAGCATCCAACCAATCAAAGTACTGGACAACCAATGAGGCGGAACAAACTATAAGGCGCCAAGTAGCCAACAATGATAGCACGGGTAGTTTCGTTTGGATTTAAACACTTTGAGGTGGTCAACAAAAGAAGAACTGCAGTCTGTAAAACATGCGGGACGAAGATAACAGGCGGAGACGCGACAACTTCCAACTTTGTTCTACATTTGAAGTTGCACAAAGAACGGTAAGTTTTGAATGAAAGCCAACACTAGCTTATCGGCTATTTGCTAGCTAGCTACAAATCAATGACACTGTAAACGTCACCTTGGCTTACGAACACGCTAAACGGTATCTCATGTGGGTTCCTTTCTGGGTCGTCTTGGATGAAATCGAAATGTTGACGATTGGTCCAGTCTCCAGCTTTTGGCTAATTTGGAATCACCCCCTGCTTCAGAATGGTTGGCTGCAGGCATTCATAACATTGTCCTTAAAACAACCCTAAACATTCATTTTCAAGGATGAGCAACTCACCGAGTGCTAATTGGTGTTCGTAGTTGTTTTTAAAAAATATATCGGCGAAATATTTGGTTTCCATCCGTGTTATTTGCTATTGTGGAACTAGCTATGTTTTCAGATACCCCACTGAGTATAGGCTATTAACTTCCGCTTGATATTTGGAATACAAAATGACAAATTAAACACGACATAAACTGTATTTCGCTGAGACACTCGTTTTGGAGCATCATCACTAACCAGCGACCACTCTGTGAGTTGCTCATCTTTGAAAACGATCGTTTAAGGTTGATTTAAGGACCGCTTTATGAATGCCCGTACTTGAAGCATGGGGGACCAATCGTTAAAATGTCGGTGTCAAACACACTATTTCATCCTAGACAAACCAGAAATGGGGCACAAAGTGCAAAATAGTGAACTTATCCATACTGATTGTAAAAGGATAGTTTAGGATTTTTTGAAGCGAGATTGTATGTACTTTGCAGCTAGTCAGTGGATCATTCACAGTAGACTGCTGCCAGCAGCAAAACTAAAGCAAGCCTAATCAAATCAAGGTCAGTTTAATGTACTTTATATTATAAAATGTGTACCATTTGAGGCTTGCTGCCAGACGATTTTTTCTGATAGGAAAACTAAGTATATCTCACTCTCTCCAGCACACCAGATTCCATTGACAAAAATGGCTATTTTGCTTTGCAGCACAAAGGAGTTGCTAGTCTACTGCTGCCTCATTCAGGTCGTTTATGTAATTTAGGTAAATCACAACAAAGCTGAACTATCAACGAAGACATAGAATAGAACAATTAAACTTAATCATTGAGCCAGCAGTAGACCAGCAATTTCTGTGTGATGCAGGTAACATTGCTGTTTTTGCCAATGGAATCAGGTGTGCTGGAGAGAGTGAATTAACAAGCATACTTCAGTTTCCTGTCGGAAAGGGCTGCTTGATGGCAAGGTAAAGCAGAAAAAATATAAATTAATATAGTAAGTGTACACTGAAAATGGAAATGTATTTTATCAATGTAATGTTAAAACAAACACAATGTTACGGTATACAATACAATTCATAATAATACAGAAATAAATATTAACACAGTGTTAGCATTGATATATGAGGAGATAGTTTCAAATGCAATTTATGTGTGGCTATAAGGGACTTTCTGACATCTGTTTTATATGTTTACCTGTTACAGATTTGAAGAATACCAGATGAGTAGAAGCATCATAGATGAACCACAACAGCCTTCAATCTCACAATTCTTGGACAGTCGTGTAGCGCATTACAGCATGAGTCATCCAAAGCAGAAGGCTATCAGTAACGCAATACTGTCCGACTTGATTATTGATTGCAACCTTCCCCTGTCTATTGTGGAACACAAGAGTTATCGGCACTTTCTGAAAGTAATTGACAGTAAGTACAGCCCAGTGTGTCGTAGAACGTTGACATCAAAAACAGAGAGCCTCGCTGGGGAGAGACGTTCAAGATTAAAAACTCAATTGAGCAACACTGAGCATGTTTCAGTCACTGTGGACATTTGGTCTGACCGAAAGATGAGGGGATTCCTTGGTGTCACTGTCCACTGGATAAAGAAAGAGACAGCTAAAGAGAGGATACAGCTAAATACAAATCTCTTAGCCTGCAATCGCTTCAAAGGCTCACACACAGCTGAAGGAATCTGTGACCAATTTGAGTCAATATGCGAAGAATACAACATCAAAGATAAATTGGACTACATTATTAGTGACAATGCTGCTAACATGCGAAAGGCATTCACTGTGTGCATCCCCAGTGAACAAGAGGATGATGATGGAGATCATCTTGATGACCCTGATCTCTGGTCCTTCTCTTTCCAAGTTATCAAAACTTAGGTCATTACTGCACACAAGCACAACATTCAAAGATGTGTTTGATAGTGAATTTGGGAAACAGAAAGGCATCCCTGCTGCAGTCGACCACAAGATGGAACTCAACACCAAGTAAAGGCAGTTCTCCAGTGTGATCATCTAAAGCTCTGTGCCATTCTAGAAAAGGCTGGGCATAAGGAGTTATCATTCACACCACGAGAGTGGAATCTGTTGAAGGAGTTGGTGGACATCTTGAAGCCGTTTGGAGAAGCAACTGATTTGACACAGGGAGAGAAGGTCGTCACAATCAGTGCAGTTGTTCCATCCGTCTTGTCCCTCAATCATCACCTTGAGAAGCTGAAGCCTCAAGTTCGTTTCCTGAGCGGCCTGGTCGGAAGTCTCCAGGCATCCCTGAACAAAAGATTTCTTGGGATCTTCATTAATGTGAAAATGGCCGGGACTCAAGATGGGATCACTCCCCCCTTTTCAGACCCAGTCTACCTCAAAGCAGCCGCCTTGGATCCAGCCTTTTCTCTGCTGTGAGTGGAGCACCATGTACTGGTCAATCGTGACATCAAGGCAGAACAAGTTAAAGGTAAATATTATTGACTTCAATGCAACTTTTTTTCTCGTAGTCTGATCGTATTGACAGCATCAATACTGGCATTGTTCAGTCTAACACTGCATCACCAACACCAATGGTAATAAGGGCTCTTTTGTTTCTGCTGTTGTTAAATGTTTTTCCAGAATTGATCCTGCAAGATGCTGCAGAGACTGATCAACCTGTGCCTCTGGTTGATGAAGAAGAGCAAGAGGACCTTGGACAAGGAGAAGGGCTAATTGCTGCAGACCATTGGAGGCAGAAGAAGGATGTTGGGACCAATACAGCTAAGTCCCTACCTAGACACAGCCGAAGGACAGAACACCCTTTTGTTCTGGGCACTGAACATGAAGTCTCTTCCTTCACTCTTCCGAGTGGCCACCAGAGTCTTGGCAGTGCCTCCCACTAGTGCTCCAGTGGAGCGAGTTTTCAGCCATCGTGGCATCATACTACGTCCCCATCGTGCACAAATGACTGACAGACTTTTGGCCAATTTGATTTTTTGCAAATGCAATGCAGCATAGGGCCCTGACATAGAAAAGCACAACTCGGTTCATTGTCATGTTCATGACACTTCACATCTAGTCCCCTTCCACACACACACACACACACTCTTTTTTGGGAGTGAGGATATCTTGTATAAAGTGGTGACATGTTTGAAAAGGTTAAGGTTACACTTAGGTTTTGAAATGAGTTAAAAAGACTGAAATATTTTGTATAAAGTGGTGACACATTTGGAAAAGTTACATTCAACTGTTTTTGTGATCCTCCAAATACCTGTTTGAGGGTGAAGACGTGTTTATTAGTTCAAGGCTAGATTTAAGTTTTAAGGGGAAGAGTGTTTTGCAAAAAGAGGATCTTTTGAGACAGTTATAGTTCAATAAGCAATGGAAATAGAATGTCAGCACTTTCTGTGGAAATTACATTTGCCTTTGTTTATTTCAAATGTGTTTGAACAATGTTCTTGGTTTGATAATACAGTATATACAGATCTTAAAAGCATACATGATTTGTGTAAATAATATTTCTCCGTTGTTAAAAGGACTGAAACTCAAACGGTAGGACTTGAGACTTGTCGGTCTTGACTTGGGACTTGACTCGGGACTTGCTTGTCTTGACTCGGGACTTGACTCGGGACTTGAAAGCAAAGACTTGAGACTAACTTGTGACTTGCAAAACAATGATTTCATCCCACCTCTGCTGTATATTTTAAGCAATGTTCTTGTTTTCTAAAGAATTCAATTTATTAATATTTTTACAGCACTGTATGTATTTTAAAATACCTAATTCAATTATTTACTGTTGTTTTACATCTTAGTACAATGTGCAGTTTGTTTCAACTTTCATATCTTAAGGTGTGTGTAAGTAATTATTATTTTATTGTATTCTAACATGGAGCAACTTTTAGGAGATCCAATTGCTCTGTGGGGATAAATAGAATATTTCTGATTCTGATTCCAATTATATTTTACGTCTCACACTAGTATGTCTGTGTATGCGTGCTGACAGGTGGAGCGCTGTGCAGTCCTCTCAGAAAGGCTGGATCTCTTCCAGATTGTATTGGATCATCCTCATGCTCTGGATGCTCTCAAAAAGAGACCCCTGAGAGAAGGTCGTCTGTGGCATGTCTGGCTCAAACTCGACTGTGGCAATGGTAGAGGTAAACCCGCATGCACGTCAAGGACACAGTTCATCCTTAACTGCTGAAATGTGATAGGTCAGTGTCAGCTGATCTTCTGTTGGTCCTCTGCTGCAGCTGGTGTCCTGCACTCTGAGCCTGAGGCGCTCAGGTTGGCTCAGGCCATCGTTGAGACGAAGGGTGTGGAGTTAACAGGGGTGTATGCTCACTGTGGGAACAGCTATAACAGCAGAGGAGTGGAGCAGATACAGGCCGTCGCCCAGGAAACCACTGATTTGACTCTGCAATTCATGGAAAAGTATGGCATAAAAAAGATAGTCAAATTGTAAAACATTTCCCAATTTGGGATCGATAAAATTCATCTTATCTTATCTTGTCTTTTCTTTAAATGCAAGTAAGAGCCAAACATGTCCATATATAACCTGTCCCCTGGCTTTTATTTTTTAAGAAGTACAAGTTCTCTGCTAGTGTTGTTTTTTTATGATTGTACAATAAAGGAGAATACAAATTAGATAATAAGAAAGGTTCTTTATGACTCGCAAAAAGAGTTTATACCACTAATATCTTGTTTTAAAAAAATGTCAACCGATTTCAAATTTCAGCTTTGATACATTAAAGCTGCTCTTATCAATATTTGTAAAAAAGATTGATTCATTTAGTGAACTTCTCTTCTTTTGAGCAGACTGAAGGCTGCTGGTATCACCTGTAAGTCCAGCATTGGCTCCACCCCTTCATGTAGTCACCCAGTGAAAGACATGGGAAAGCTCAGCGAAGTGCATCCTGGGAACTATGTATTCTATGGTGAGTATAGACGTAGTTGTGACAGTGTAACATATACCGTTTTTTTAAATTGAAATCAGTGTATCTAGAAAAAAGTTTTTAAAATATCTGTGTTTTAGATGTACAGCAGTCTGTGATTGGCTCGTGCAGTCTGAAGGAAGTCGCTGTGAAGGTTTTGACGAGAGTCATTGGACACTGTCCTCACAGGAACCAGCTCTTGATCGACTGTGGATGGTGTGGACTCAGGTACATTATCAATAACGTTTACAATGTTAAGATGACACAATCTGCACACTTGAGTTGCCATGAAAAGTTTAAATAAATAAATATTAAATATATTTCCTCTCGATTACATGGAAAAGTATTAGGGCCAGGTATAAGTATAATGATAAATAACAAATACATTACTCTTTTGCAATCTTGAGAACTAAGGTAAAATATTGAGAATAATTCTTAAACTTTTGGGATTACTGTATATCAAACTAGTAGTGTTGGCATGCTTGTACATTTTATTTACAGATCAATGTACCATATTTGTATCCCACTATTACATTGCCGTTGTTTTTTTTGTCATTGTTGTTGGAATCTACTGTTTTACATATTTCTTTGAACACATTTTTGCTCATTGCTCTCAGTCTAGACGGAGCTGGAAAACTTCCCACTGGATATGCTGTGATTGAAGGACACCCAGACCTCAAGTAAAGCTACCTACTCTTTTCTGTAGTCTTAATTTCAAAGGATGCCACAAAATGTCCATTTATGTCAATAGCACTCATCGTGTTACATTGTGAAGTGGACATGCACATGCAAGAAACAGGAGAAAGTCTAGATAAAAATGGGTTTGTGTTTAACAAAAGCAAAACCATATTAAAACATGTTTTTGTTTGAAATGGATGGGTTTGAGTGCTGCATACACTAAACTTTGATTTTGCTGCACAAGTTGTGGGAAATTTGGATAATGGATGTGTTGATAGAGCTTGTCTGTTGTAAAGTGCTGCCCCCATTTACTTCGGTCCATTACAACTTTTCTAAGTTTTCAGATTGTTTGTCATTTTTCAATATAGGATGAGAGGATTTATTCATTTAAAATGTTATAACTCCACCAGGTTGTTGTCTATGACCCAGGAGCACGGTAGAGTGGAGCCCATCTCAGGACCGCTGGACTACAGTAAATTCCCCCTGGGCTCTCTGCTCACTCTGATCCCCTACCATGTCAGTATACTACAATTTAGTGTGAAGAGCTTAATGCATGTCCGTTTCTTGTGTCACTCGGTTTGACCGTGTCTCTGTTTTTTTTTACAGTCCTGTGCAACTGCAGTGATGCATCCTGTATACCATGTGCACTCTGAGGGCCGTCTGCTGGGCAAGTGGACACCTACACGTGGGTGGTGAACAGCTAGCCAACTTGTCAATCATGTCACCTGTAATTCATTCAAAAATATAAGTGTGGAGGTCCTCCAAAACCACTGATTTAATAACAGTTTGTGTACTTTTGTAGAACTTATTCCGAAATGTTTTGTATGTGAGGCAATTTGATTAAAAACTGTAGAAAAAATACAAACATGTATGCTTTTAAATGTTTAAATAAATAAAAGCTGTAGCACTATGTTGTGTCTTAATCATTTTATCAATGCAGTGTTTATAAATGATGTGATTTTAACATTCATAAGCAGGCTGTTTAACTGGGGATACTAATAAATACCTTTTTATGTAATGTTTTTATCCAAAAGTTTGCACTGACTACTATTAGCCTGGATTTCTGATTTCTGATGTTTTTTTCCAGACTATGTAAAATAACTTTTAGTTTCTGCTTCTAACTATTTTGTCTCTTTATATGTTTCTTGAATAATATCTAAGATCTAAAAATCATAATAGGAAATCAAAATATACAACCATTTTATTGTAGTAGTAAAGTTTACTGCCGCCTTATCATTTTTATTATTATGCAGTAGTTTTGTTTGCGGTTTGTATTGATAATAATCATTAAACGCTGTAGTTTCAGCAGAATGGACGTTGCGCAGCGCTGTACGAAGTGCATCTTGGGAAATGTGGTTTTTAGTGAAGCCTACATTCTGATAGGCCAGCATATGACCTTTCACTTGTCACGTGGTTTAAAAACTTCAGGAGGATGGCGCGGGAAGTTGTCACACCGCACTGTGTAGCTCTCAGTTCATATTAGTTTTGTTTACATTTTCTTGGGGCGTCCCTGCTTCTCTTTCTGGTAAGTTACCGTGGTTTGAACATGTTTATTTTGTACGTGTTCCATTTTCCTTCTCGACATTCATTGTAAATCCACAGCAAGACTAATTTAACGTTACACCACACTGAACTGTCTGTATGGAGTTAGTGTTGTCTGTGTGAACTGTAACTTAGTTAACTTTTAGCTAGATCCTGTCAAACTGTATATTGTATTTGTCTTTAGCCATGAGTGTGTTGGAGGTGAAGTTCATCGGTGATGGAGATGCTCTGGAGCACATCGTGGACAAACAAGAGGGTATGGACAACACTTAACCTTTATCCTGCTCAGATATTGTGGGTTATGAGCATTATACAGTCTCTGGTTATGAGCAGATGGCTAACTCCTCTGTGTTACTGTCTGTTTGTGTGTGTGTGTGTGTGTGTGTGTGTGTGTGTGTGTGTGTGTGTGTGTGTGTGTGTGTGTGTGTGTGTGTGTGTGTGTGTGTGTGTGCAACTACAGGTGTGCAGAGCAGCAGTGGGGCTGTGCAGAAGATGGTCACGTTAAAGGGCCCTGCTGGACGTCGTCCCAGAGAGGATTCACAACATAATGGGGATGAAAATGCATTCCTTGATGAGCAGAATTATATACAAGCTCTAGGAGCAGAAAATGCAGAAGGTACTGTGTAATTATTGAATACATATCAGGGGAAGTAAACTTTGCTATTAGTCTCCCTATGAGGTTTTTCCCCCAGCTCTCTCTGTGTTTGATATGTATTTCTATACAACTTGCTGTTAAATAATTCAAATCAATACCCATCTAACACTTAGTATACAATTAGATCAATAAATACAAACAATTAATATACCCTTCATAAAAATAGGATGATTAAATAAAGAGCTGCAACTTATTGTGAGTTGATAATTCTAGTATTTTTAATTTATTTTAATAAATGCTCCACCATTATAGCAAGCAAGACAGTTAATTTAAGTCAGTCAATGTAAGAATAATCACGATTATCGTGCTAATGGAAATTTGCTGTGATCAACCTATTATGAGCGTGTTTTATTGCCATCCAAGATAATATTCTATAAAGTCCGATCACTTTTCACAACTGACTAATGCTGGAATTGACACACCAGCACCAGTTCTGAGTTGCATCGCTTTCCTTGCTTTTCACAGAAGATGATGAGGGAATGCACAGAGTGGCTGGATCGTCCATTTTCACCTTTCAGAAATCCAAACGTGGACATAGTATGGCCCTGACTGGTAAGAGCCTCCATCTTCTTCTGTCATAACACACAAACTCCCTTTAATTGCATTACATCAGCCGCCTGCATCACATGATTATTCCTTTAGATTCCAGGATTTAACAGACTTTGTGTTTTTGTAAATAGCAAGTTCGTTGGCTCGGACTCCCGGGAAAAGCGTGACTTTCGACTCCGCACCCAAAATTGAACCATCGACTCCTACCAGGAGAGGCCGCAGTGAGTTCAGCACACTTTACTATTTTAACGTGTCTGTTCTTAGCTCTGACTATTTATATTCAGCTAAGTCCACTTTTTCCTCTCTTCAACTAGACAACAAAGGGGAAAGCAGGACGCCACAGAAGGTGAGATGAAGGGATTTTATGCTTAAAGATTACCTTTGGTATTTTTTAAATGTGGTCCCGTATTAAGCCAGAAGCCTCAGTGTTATCTCTGAGGGTAATCACGCAGCACCAATGGATGTCCACTTATACCCTTTCCCACCAAACCCGTTCCTGTATAAGAACCGTTCTTGTGCTTTTCTAGTTCTGGACCGGTTCTTCTTTCCCTATTGTTGTTGAACAGATGCTCCAAACTGGCCCTGATGAAGCTCATGTTGTGTATGAAAACATTTTTGGAAGGAACCCTAAGAGAGATCAAATGTTTATTTTTCTATTTCCCTCGATCAGGTCTGTTTGATATTGTGTCAAAACCAAGTCTCACCCTGAGAAGCCTGTCGTTATTGGCTAAATATTCAGCAAGGACTTTAAAAAAAAAAAGGCCTTATAGATAACACTAAGCTATGCTTTCTGTACTCCATAACAACAAACTCTGAAACAACGGCACTCCTCTGTCCACTGACGTTTCCAATGTTGTTTTCTGCACATGACACAATAACAAACAGTTGGGATCACGCAAAGTAAACAATGTTTTCAGACAATTATTATAACAATTTTAACCTTTTAGTGGCAAAAACAACACATTTTAGTGGACGTGGATTGTTTGCCTAAGTAATGACATTGCAAATATAAAATACGGGTTGAATAATATCAAAGTTACCTGTCATCTTATTATACACACATCACATCCATCAGCATTTCTTTCATGAGCAGCTGTGTTTAGGTAGATTGCTGCAGTGTCAGATGTGGTTTGCTCAGTGTTTCCTCTGTTGTTTCTATCACAGGGCAAGAAGGTTCAGTTTGTGTCCACAACCCCCCACAGGCTCAGGAAGAGAATCACCAGTGAGTGTAACTTTTATAATTTCTCTTTCTAATCGGATATTTAAAGCTTGAGTATAGTTTAGCGCTTTGATGCTTTCAGCTCCAAGCATGCAGTCGGACAGCGATAGCGAGCTGTCGGCATCTGACTCTGGGGAGGAAGAGGATGAAGATGGGCCTGAGGAAGATAAAAAAGTGAAGAAACAAGACAAGGAGAACTTGAAGACTCCGAAAAAAGGATCATCTGCAGCTCTCTACAAGACTCCCGCCAAGAAGAGCAAGTCCGAAGCCCCCACCCAGCCCAGTATGGTGGAGGAGTATTTTGAAGCCCATGGCAGCTCTAAGGTGTTGACATCAGATCGGACCCTGGAGCGTCTACACACCCCAAAACTCGACAGGGTCAGCAGCAAACAGCCTGTGCTCCTCATATATTCAACCAGCTGCTGTGTTCTCTTGCTTTAAAGCTGCATCCTCTTGTTTTTGTCTACAGGAGACGTTGGGGCAGCTTTTAGGAGGGAAGCCGTCCTGCTGCGGCAAAGAGATCCAGCAGCTCTACAGCAAGCACAGAAAGCACTTTAGCAAATGGATGTTACAGTTACAGTTGAGTGTGGTTTCCTTATTCTATGTTGGTTTTTTTATATTTGAAATTCGTTACAAGTGTGTTTTGTTTGTTTAGGTTGGGATTCAGTGTGCTGGTCTACGGTCTGGGCAGCAAGAAGTCTCTGCTGGAGGACTTCCGTGTGTCTCATTTGGCTCAGGAAATCCACCTGGTGGTCAACGGATTCTTCCCCTCCATTACTCTTAAATCGGTCAGTAAGCACAGGAAAATGCTTTTGTTACAGTGTATATCAAAGATTAAACTGCGAAGGAATGAGCATGGACCGAGGATAAGCACTGTGTAGTTTTCTTATTTCCTATAAAGACCAGAGCCAGCAATATCTATTTATAGAAACGTTTTATTTGCATAGCACTTTTTAAAGGGCGTGTTTACAAACTGCTTTACAATAAAACCATAAAACCCAAAAGTAGCAACGTAAAAAGTGTAATGCAGTAGGAAAACAGATACGACTAAACACAACAAGAAACATGACGACACGAAACCAGAGCAAGACTTTAAAGAACTACAGATGCATAGGGATTGATTCACATTTAATTTATCTTCATATTATTATTACTGTATCCAAGGACATGTATTTTCTTCAATGTGCAATAAAAGCCATAATAAACATTCTCAGTAACACGTGTTGGTTTTGGTACAGTGTTTTGTCGCCAGCATGGTGGTTAAAAAGAGCTTTATGAATATTTATAAAGTAGATTTTCTTGGCTTTTTTTTCCCTTCAATACTCAACGTAATATGCTTACATTGCAGATCCTGAATGCTCTGACATGTGAGGCTCTAGAGCACGAGGGAAGTTTCCGGACCCCCTCAGACCAGATCCAGTTCATCGCTCAGACCCTTAAAGACAGTAAGTGCGTCTGTCATTTGTTTCCAGTTGTAAAGCTCATGTTTGAATGATGTGTTTTACAATAGTAGCATCTACTTGCAGGCCCAGACCTCCATGTGTACCTGATAATCCATAATATCGATGGACCAATGCTACGAGGAGAGAAGACCCAGAGTGCACTGGGGCAGCTGGCATCCCTGCCCAACCTGCACTTGGTGGCTTCCTTGGACCACATTAACGCTCCATTAGGTGGGTGTTTAAGTGTGTGTGTTTATTCTACTGAAATATATTGTTGTTGCTGAATTACTCTCCTGTTTCCAGTGTGGGACCAGTTTAAGCAGAGCCAGTTTAACTGGCTGTGGTGGGAGTGTGTGACCTTCCAGCACTACACAGAGGAAACGTCTTACGAAAACTCGCTCCTGGTGCAACAGACCGGCACTCTCGCTCTATCCTCGCTCACACACGTGCTGCGCAGCTTGACACCCAATGCAAGGTACCAGGATTGTTATTTTTTATATTAAACGTTTGGTCTATGAAGCGATACATCTATGAAATGTCAGAAAGTTGAGAAAAATGTCCATAGTTTTTTTAAGTGGCTTTAAATGTCTTGCTCTGTCATTCAAAACCAGAAAGGATTCACTTTTAAGCAGTCCTATTATGCAGTGCTTTGGTTTAACCATTGTGTGTTGTATAGGTTTGTGTGCATGTAAATGGTGTGCAAATGCTAAAATCCCTAAGTTTCCACCAGAGGGAGTTTCTCAGTTTTTACAATTCTATGCGATTTGAACTTTGATGCAATTTACTTTAAGTTTGTTATGGCTTTGTCTTCTTTATTGTCACAGAGGAATTTTCAAGCTGTTGGTGAAATTCCAGCTGGAAAACAAAGACAACCCTTCATACACAGGTGCACACGCAAAACTTCAACATGATGTCACAATGTCTACTTAGAATGATTGTGTGTAGATTTACGACTAACGCATTTGTATCCGTGTTCAGGATTGTCATTCCAAGATTTTTACCAGCGTTGTCGAGAGTCTTTCTTGGTGAACTCCGATCTCACGCTGAGGACTCAGCTGACCGAGTTCAGAGACCACAAACTCATCCGCACACGCAAGGTAGAGCCCTGTTTCACTTAAAAATGTTCAAACTTTATTCACTGCCATTACTCTCGGCAGACTTCAGTTTTTCTGACTTACAATTTTTCCCATGTTTCACCAGGGTGCGGATGGAGTGGAGTACTTGATCGTCGCTGTGGATCCGAGCACGTTGATGGATTTCCTGGAGAACGAAGAGGGTGACTGAAAAAAGAGGACTTGTGTAAATTCCGCCACTGATATAAATGCCCACTTAAATAAATCTTGTATTTGATGTAAAGTTTCACTTGTCAAAAATGCACCGATTGTAGCACTGTGACATTTACACCTTGTGCTTTAATGTATGCATGTTTTCAGACAGCAGCTGTGTAATTAAAACACGTTGTGAGTTATTAAATTTCATCTCTTTAATTATATAAATAGATTTACATTTCGCAAAACGTACATTCTTTAGTTTGTTCAAGGCAGGTAGGCATGCTGGGTGCAAAAACAAAAGGAAGTAATTAAAGTGGACCTATTATTATGCTCATTTTCAGGTTCATATTTTGTGCCTCTCCTGTGACATTTTTACATGCTTTAATGTTCCCCCTCTGTCTGAAACCAGAGCCAAGTCTGCTCTGATTGGTAGCTGGCTGGCTCTGTTGTGATTGGTCATTCCCTTAGAGATGTCCCCGCCCCTGAGCATATCAAAGTGTTGGATCGCAAGCAAATAGAAGAGCAAGTGTTACGTAGGGATGTCACAACCTTACAGAAGTAAACAAAGGAGTCCAATGTAGGTGTTTCAGGCAAGGGGGGTGGGAGAGAAACTCCCAGCATAGGGAAGTTTAGGATTTTAGTGTTCAAAGACCATTTAAAAAAAAAAAAAAAAGCATAATAATAGGGCGCCTTTTAAGTACTATTCCTCGTGTGTAAACGGTAACAAAAAGGAAAGCGGCCAGAAAAACATTCCATGCATTGCAATCGTAAGGTAAAATTGAAAAAATGAGGAGGGGGATTCTTGTCAATGAGGTTTGGGTTGAATAAAGAAGGCAAGAGTCTTGCAAATGATTGCATGCTATGAAATGTTTCAGAGTTGGATCTCCGCACTTTTCTGTGTCTGCCGTGAATCTGTCAGTGTTTCTGAATCCAACATGTAAGTCTGCAGTCTGTTTTCTGTAGCTGTCTGCACAATGCGAAGTTCCTCTTCATCCAAATCCTGCATCAGCAGCAGAACTGCATCAAGAGTGTGTGTCTGAAAAATAGAATTAAAAGTTGAAATACTTCATTGATTTTATATTCTAGAAAACGCATTATTCAGGTGAGAAATGTACCCTTTTTAATGTTAGTTTGTTTCCTCGGGTGGATGGAGAAGACAGGGAGGGGAACTTGTCTCTGGAGAGGAGTTTCATGCCCAGCTCTTCTCTGATTTTGCTAAAAAATTAAGGAAATGTTTTTTTTCTCAATATGTCGACACCATTTTGACAGAATTTTTCTCCTACTTCTTTGTGGTATCAGTCCAAAAGGCTTACTTGGTTTCCTCCATGTTATAGTTGAGTGGGTCGATCTCTGTCTCTGCCTCTGGATGTCCATTGGTTGAAAGCTGGTTTTGGAGACTTCCCGGAGGGGTGGTGACTTCTTCACCCTCCACGAGTGCGAGCGCAATCTCATCCTCTGCCACCACTGCAAACACACACACGTATGATTCATTCAACGCTCACCTTGTCCTCTAAAGTCAAACCTTACCATTGCAGATTTTGCTCCGGTCAATAGCACTAAAGGTTTTTTTTCTAAATGTTGGTGCAAACAATTCTAACAGAGGTCCACACACACCTTGGTTGTCGAGCTTCTGGAGGCGAGGCAGGCAGCGCAGCACCGTGAGGCGGTACTGGTTGGAATCAGCTCCACAACAGGGGTTTTCAGCCAACCATAGCACCCTGAGGCGGGTCAGTGGGCGCAAATGGGAGAGCTCAGAAAGTGAGGGGATGTTGTTCCTCCTCAAATAGAGCTCACACAGAGACAGGCAGCCGGCCAGAGGAGAGAGGGACGAGATGCTGTTGACACTACAGAGAGGGAGATGAAAGGAAAACATCACAGACAGGATTCATCTCATAAAACTGTGCAGATGTAACAATATTGTGTCAGTGACTTGTGTGAATGTTTCAGAAAGAGTAACAGCAAAGACTAAAAAGACCAACCTAAGTGTCAGGACCTCAATGTTTGCTATTTGGGAGAAGATGGAAATCTGGGAAGATAGAGCATAAGGGAACACCATTATTGAATACATACGTGCATATAACTGTAACTTAACGATTTACTACATATAATGAGCAAAGTCATTTGAGCATTAACAGTCAATACAATACCAAAACACAATAGCATATCAATACTCACATCAGTCAGGTTGCATCCCCTGCAAAAATAAAATGTGGCGTTATTACAAATGCGACCTTTACAAAGGAAGCTAGTGTTGTTGACGTTGAACATAAGCATGTAACGTTGATCAAAAACCAACAAAAACGACGAACGTTAAAACTATTTTCAAATGGCGACACTTACCAGCAGTTTAGTTTCTTCACGCTCTCCAAGTCAGAGGCCTTAGCCTTCGCGAGGACCTGTTTCCGTGTTAGCTTCATAGCACATCAACTGTGTTTGCCTTTTAAAAAAAATACTGTAAATGCACTAAATGTCCACAAACAACAAATGCTGCATTATGACGGGATAAATCGACAAACATTTCAACTCAGTAGCAGAGGAGCAGGGATGTCGCGTTCACCCTATGAGTGCGCGTGCGCGTATCCACCGAGGCGTCCTTAGTTACAGTCATTTCCGTCATTATATTACTATTATATTATAGGCGTTGGTGAATTAATTATTAGTATTTGTTGTTATAAGTATGCAATAACAACACTACTTATTTGAAAACAGTATCAGCGTATTTTATACGATTCATAAAAGTAGCTTTATTTTCATTTCGTAGCAGCTGCAGCTGAATCCTTTGGAAACTCAAAGTCCCACAATGCAACGTAAACGAGTGTGTAAATCGCGCCTGCGCGGTGAGCAATCCCTCTTTGGACCTACGTCTCCACTGAAACGATGGTGAGCCGAAAATGTCCCCATGCTAATCCGTGCCAATCTACCAATTCCTGAGCTAAAAAACGATATAATCACATATTTGGAGGCTTCACAATGTTCTTGTTAGTTATACCTGCCCGTTATTTGTGTCGATTTTTTGATTATTTTACCAGCAAATACGATGTTATCATGTTCTAGTGAGACAGAAATGGCTGCCACCATTGCTACTCACTGAGACCAAGTACCGGGCGGGCCAGGCACATAAGCAAGAATACTATATTCCGTGCTTACTTGGAGGTGCCTCAGGATTAACAGTAACGCAAACGTAATTGCTTTTTTCTAGAGTGTTAGAGTGGTCAAATCTTGTACACTGTTGTTGAATTGGTGTACGTGAGCTCGTTGGATAGCTTGGTTAACGGAAGCTAGGCTAGGCTAGCTCTAACACAGCAGCTTGGTTCTATGAGCTTCCCAATGTAATGGTGTTAAAACATTTTTTAAAGTTCTGTTTGTCGGCTGCACACTCGGCTGTAAGAAAATGTTATCATTAGAACCAGAGTGACTTTGTGTATGAGCTTAACTAAAATACTGTGCTAAACCATTCCCCTGTGGTAACAGTTGCTGTTGAGTTTAGTGGCAGGGTTGGCAGTATCGGCTAAATATATCAGAAGTGGTTCTGCTTCTACACTCACATTAATGCTGCATATTCTGACCATGTTATGTGTTAATGTTGTTTACAGGCCAAGCGTACCAAGAAGGTGGGGATCGTTGGTAAATATGGCACGCGTTATGGCGCGTCGCTGAGGAAGATGGTAAAGAAAATTGAAATCTCCCAGCACGCAAAATACACCTGCTCTTTCTGTGGCAAGGTAAGAACAACTATAAAATTCCGCTTTATTCTTATGTTATTGTGGTTCATGTATAGTGTGTATATATTAATGTGGAGAAATACTGTTAAAGCCTGCAGCAAATGCCAAACGTTTTTATATTTGGAGTAAATATATTTGTTGACAGGATATCAATAACGTGCTAAATGTATTTTGACAGACCAAGATGAAGAGGAGGGCCGTTGGCATCTGGCATTGTGGGTCCTGCAGGAAAACCGTGGCCGGAGGCGCCTGGACTTATAAGTAAGTTTCTTTTTTGCAGTGTATTTGTATTATTTCATATCCAGAATAAGTTTTACGGTTGCATCTCCTGTTGTTGCAATGCCTAATTCCTCTTCTAACAATTATATTTTAACCACCGGCATGATATAGTTCTACTTGCTGCCAACATTTAATAGTAAATGGGTTAAACATAGGAAGAAGTCAGAATCAGAAGTGTATATAAATAGAAAGCAGCCATTCAGTTTTCACTTAAAGCAGGATATCACATAATGTTTGAATATTGTGCAATGCTCCATTTGTATCTTTACTATCCAAATATAATGGATATCTGGGATTAGCCTTTTGAGAAATGCAAAATGTAATGCAATTTAAAATAGGCTGTTAGATCAAGATTGTCAAAGTTAGAGCTTTAACATGCTTTGGAAATGGATCACTAAGGGATTGAGTCAGCCTTTTCAGACTGAACATTTGCAAAACAGAAAGTTTTGTATGATTCCTTTAGCTTTGTTACATTTTCCCTCTTGTTTTGTAAGAAACATATTTTGTAAGATATTTCAGGGACGTTTTACTTTTGAAAGGAAAGCTGACACTGTTCAAATTTAAAATTGGCAGGAACAACCCATTTCAGACGTTTAGAGATGTGTCAAGGATGCCAATTGTCCTTATTTAATATGGCAGCAGCTTTTTCTAGACCACAATAGGAAAGATTAATGGCTTGCTTTGCCAATTTAACACAAGCCTCAAATCAACATTGTTGTCAAACCACAGAGCAACTTTCTTTCTGATGAAGTATTGTTTAAGTGTGAGGGGTTATCAATAATGATTCTCCAAAATACTGTAAATGAAGTTGTCTTACAGACCCTCCATAAGGCTAAGAGTTGGTCATAAGAAGAACAAATGGGTTGCATACTTTATATTACCAAAGTGTTTTAAATTGAAAAACTAATGTCACAAAACTCTCACTTGATTTAATTTGAATGCACATGTTCTTTTCTTTTAAATGACCTTCATGAATAGTTACTGTACATGAAAGGTGCAACAAGTTCTTTCTTGACTGTTTTAGTTAGCCTAATGTAAAGAAGCAAGCTCCTGTTGTCCTCCCAGACAAGGTTTACGTTTTTGAATTATAATGAATAAGTATTAATGTTGTTTTTTGTTTGTCTTTGCAGCACAACTTCCGCTGTCACAGTCAAGTCTGCCATCAGGAGGCTGAAGGAGTTGAAGGACCAGTAAACCGTGGGACATTGCCATAACATCCACAAATAAATGTGTCTGGAGCGGAATCCTTGTCTGTTATCTGTTTTTATTATGTAGAAGTAAAATCAAAACATGCGAGTTGTTACTACACCCAGCCTCATTAAACCTACATGTGTAGGGAAAGACGCACTGGAGATTTCAAATCGGTTCCAACATCAAAAGGTGTTCAACTGTTATATGAAATCTGTATTTAACATTGTCTTTCTGGCCTGCGCTCTAATACCTTTCTATATTTGATATCTATTGACCTGCCTCTGTACCCTTCGCCTGTTTTAATCCACAGCAACTTGAAAGATTGAATAGTTCCTGCAGTGGTCAGAAAGAATGTCTGATAAATGTCTTACTGGTACTTTACAGTGATAACCAACCACAGACTATAAGGTTCCCATCAAGTGGTACTTCAAAAGTTGCCAGGGGGGGTACGTAGGGAGACTAGCGAAGCTGTAGCTAATTATGGTTTGATTACAAATGTGAAGTTGGTAACCTTTAACCCAGTAACGGTTTAAAGCTTCAAATGTACACAAAGTAGTAGACCAAACTATTATAAATATTGAGTTAAAGTCATTCACTTAATTTGTGAAAGTGTAATACATTGGGAGACAGGTTTATGTGGGTTCATCTGAAGGGTACCTTAACCAAAAATGCTCGGAACTGCTGATAAGGATCAATGACTAAACGGTGGATATTGTATGAAGTCATTTTGAATGCTAATGAGGGATTGAGGTTTACTTTTTTTTTTCACTTAAAAAACAACACAGATGGGCTGTACCTACAAACACATTCAAACAATCAATGTACAGTAGAATTAATGGAGACCATGTGCAAATTGTGTGAAACAAAACAATAGCCTAAATGGATTGAGATCTTCCACTAAACAGTTGGAATTATATTGACCGATAAGATTGATAATTTTTTACTTGAATTAATAATATTCACCAAATGTCTTTTGCATTAACATTTGCAGTGTTGAAAAATGCCACTGCAGTTACATTCCTGAAAAGAGCATCGATGTTTAACCGACACAGCTGCTGTCCAGCAGGGGTCGTTGTGTCGTGATCCCCAGCAGCGTCAAGAAACAAACATGGCGGCATCCAGTGTCTTCAGACCCGGCTTGTTCAACAGCAAAGTTGCAATAGTAACGGGCGGCGGGACCGGGATTGGTAAAGCTATCGCTATAGAGCTGCTGGAGCTCGGTGAGTGATGCAGGGTGCTGGGTGAACAGAATTTTGTTTCATAGAGCTGACATTTAGAAGTGAACAGCTACTGACTGACCGACCAGAGCCAATTGCACTTCGACACAGATACCAGAAAACATGCACTGACTTTTAGACCCGCTAAATTCTTCACAATTTGACACTGTTTAAACACTGCAGGCACACTGTTTGGTAACAGCTGTCGAATTGAGGTTTGGGATAAAGAATGATACAAATGCATTACATTTAAATTCAGTATGATTTATTGGAAAGAATGTGGCATGAAACAATATAGCCAAACAATTAAGGAACAGAAAAACACCAAGGTATAGTTTATCAAATCAATTAAATATTGTTTGTGTTCATTTTCACTCTTTCTTAAAATGTATTTTATTATTATTTCATATTTTAGTGGTGCTTTTGGAGCACACAACGATATAAGAAGAAATCAATCAACCAAATAAAAACATGTGTATATAATGACAAAGAGTCATAATGTGACTTTTGCAGTGACATTCAGTAGAATGGATGGGTTAAAGTTTAACTCCAAAACAAACCATCAATGATTTCCAAGTTGTGTCAAAGTTAACAGACCATGAAGAAGAATATACCCTTAATTGTCCCACAGAGGGGAAATGTACATTCTGCATTTGACCCATCTTAGTGTTAAGAGCAGTGGGCTGCCATATGTACGGTGCCCAAGGAGCAGTGTAGGGAACGGTGCCTTGCTCTGGGACACCTCGGTAGCATTTTGGGGACTTGAATCAGTGACCTTCCGGTTCCCAATACAAATGCCTATCGACTTTGCCACCACCGCCCTTGGGTTCTTAGAAACTCCAGTAATGTGCTTTATACATAAGGAAAGGAATTATAAGTAAAAAAAAAAATTGGGGATAAGAGAATAAATCCTCTTAGAGTAAACCGACATGAGTCAATACTGTAATCATAGTTTTGTCATTTTATCTTCAGGTTGCAATGTGGTCATCTCCAGTAGAAAGGTGGAGAGGTTGGAAGCAGCAGCTGAAGAGATGAGACAAAAGATCCCCGCCTCCAGCCCGGAACGTGTCACTCCTCTACAGTGTAACATCCGAAACGAAGATGAAGTGAGGCCCTGCACTCACCTTCAGCCTCACAGTCCTTCATGTTGTTGCATTCAACAGCTGATCGTCTGTTTTCTTTTATCCCCAGGTGAAGGATCTTGTGTCGTCAGTGCTTAAGCGATACGGCAGGATAGACTTCCTGGTGAACAATGGGGGAGGTCAGTTCAGCAGCCCGGCAGAAAACATGTCATCCAAAGGCTGGAAAGCTGTGATTGACACCAACCTGACGGGCACCTTCCACTGCTGCCAGCAGGGTAAAGATACAGGCCGCTAACACAGCCTCAGTGTGTGTTTGTGAAGTGCTCAGTGTGACTTTTAACTGTTCTGTCCACACAGTCTACGCTGCATGGATGAAACAGCATGGAGGGGTGATTGTCAACATCATTGCTGACATGTGGAAAGGCTTTCCGGGGATGGCGTAAGGAGCAACACCAAATTAACTCACACACTCTTTTCCATTTAACTAAAACACAAAATGAATCAATATTAATGATTGCCATTCCAAATTGCAGTAAGCGTAATATTTGGTAAAAACAAAATATGTGAAAATATAATTCTGAATGAAGCATTTTGGTGCTGCAGAAAAGTCCAGGCATTCAAACAGTATTGTTGTGTACAGATCCTCTTAAAAAATATCACACTATGATCATTTTTATATATTTTACATTGACTCAGAAGTTTAAAAGGCTTTATTGTGATATGAATATCTTAAGATTCAGGCTCCTACTACAGGGCAACAAACAATATACTCAAGACATAAAAAGAAATAAAATTATTGCAAGAAGAAAATAAATGAAATATTGCAAGAGAAAACAGTGCAAATAAAATGCAGAAATAAGTAAACTATATGCATGTAAAATGATGTTTCAAAATTGATAATTCCCTCAAATATCGTATGTATGATGCAAGAACACCAATGCGAGTAGAGACGAAACAAGAATGTGTCTTAAGAGAAATGAGGAGGATGCTGGTTCGTTTTATTGTTCAGATCTACACAGATTTTGAACTAGATGGTAAATCAGAAAACGAAAACAGTGTAACATGGGATTGATGCATTTGACTTCAGACGTTTATCTGTCTTTACTCAGGTGTAGCACTGCAGTAACTGTAATGTATCATATCAGTCTGATCAGCTGCAGCATTCAATCATGAGGAAGGCTGTTCTGGTGTATCCTTTAGCATCCTTCCTTAGAGATCTCTACTTGCACCGTAATCCTTGATTGCGTACCAGAACCACTCATGCTCTACAATAATCAAGGAGCAAGGAAATATCAAATAAGAAACTTGGGATGATGTACTTACTGTTCCTCCTCTCACTTACAGCCACACAGGGGCAGCGAGGGCAGCGGTGGACAACCTAACAAAGAGTCTGGCCATCGAGTGGGCAGCTGCAGGAGTCAGGGTCAACTCTGTCGCACCTGTAAGTACGGATCATTAGTAAACACAGGATAAGTGATGCTGTGTTTAATTTGTCATTTAAAACCTGGGCCTTTCTCTGGTTGCAGGGCACAATCTTCTCCAAAACTGCAATGGAGAACTACAAGGAGCTTGGACCAAATCTCTTTAAGATGTCTGTTCCATTTAGCCCCGCAAAAAGGCTAGGGGTACCAGAAGAGGTAATAACCAAAATACTGGTTTCCAGATTAAAAAAAACATTCAGAAATCCTTTTCCTAAAGTGCATTGGGGCATTGACAGACAGTGTTACAACAGCAAAGGGGCAGTGTAGATTAAAATAGATTATTTAAAAAGTAGGCTAACAGATTAAATAAAAGTCCTTCTATATCTAATATTTGTTTATTTGTTCAGATTTCATCAGCAGTGTGCTTCCTGCTCTCTCCTGCGGCCTCCTACATCTCTGGAGCCACGCTGAAGGTGGATGCAGGACAGAGTCTGTACCACTCCATGTGGGAGATACCCAGTACGTATCAACACTACAGTTCATACTTGAGAACAGACAGCACTATATAATAGTAAATAGTTCTAAATTATTGTGTGTTTTGCGTGTCTTTGTCCAGGCCACAGTGCATGGCCTGAAGCTCCAGAGGGGGAGAACCAGGATGCTCTGAAGGAACTGCTCAACCCAAAAAGCAAGCTCTAATCATGGCTAAGTCTGAGCCAAAGCACCACAAGCAATGGGAAGAAACAAGACATCATAGTGGCCCGGGACTAAGATAGCAGTATTTATTATTATAAATTCTGTACATAATTGTATTTAATTAATTGAAATACAAGTGTCTGATTGTTTTTTTGTTTTGTTTAGAGTTGTGACAAAACATTGAAATGCATGTAGAGTATGATATAGTAACATTTTCAGTGCCTTTGTAAGTTGGTTATTTACAGTGTTTTTTGAAAAAAATACCATCTTTACAAAGATAAAATGACAATAATGTTTTTAATACATGTGTACTGTTAAGAGTCTCTGAGGCTATTTAACGCTGCTCATCTTTGATATAGTTATGAAATGCAGTAATACTTTATATACTGTAACATGTTTCCTTTATTGGGCCAATATTTAAGAGGCAACAGACAATTGAACATAGTACTTTAACATAAATCTTTGGATAATAAAATAAATAAAATATTTGAATCATAAAATGTGTGTATTTGGACTATTTATTTAATATTACAACAATATATAAAGGTATAGTTAAGGTACGTGTAAATGTGTTAGACGCTTTGTTATATTGACCGGCGTGCTGTGCTGTTATATCGTCGTTTAAACATTTTGGATTGGCAACATTAATCCAGGAGCTTTTCATTAGACTTGCATATTCAGTCAAGTGTATTTTCTGCATATTCCTTTTTGTTTTTGTTTTATATAGATAGATGTTCACTTCCCCACAGTAGGTGGCGGTAATGCCTTGTAATGCTGGTTTCTACCTGTGATAAAACGCAGAAGGAGAACCTTAGTCCTGCTACAGAGGTCACAACAAACCACTCAGGTACAGTGTTATCCTCTTTAATTAATGTTACATTATGAAGCATCTTTTGTTGCACGTTTGCAATGACCGACCAAGATATGTTAACATATTTGAAGCCGTAGATAATGCCTATAGAGAGCAAATGCTGCAATTAAGTATGGCTGTAGCTAAAAACTTAGCTAGTGTTAGCACGTTAGCTAACATAATGCTAGCTGAGGAAACGCTGTCTACCTTCATTAGACAACGATTTTTTTTCTAGACTTTGACTTAATCACTATTTAGATTAATTTTGTACAAATCTTCACTTTGGTAAGTCACGCAACTTGTATGACATTGTATGAACAAAAGCAAGTCATTGATAAAGTAGGGCATGTTTCAAATGTTCAATAACGTTTAGCATCATTGATCTTTGGCAGGTTTATTGTTTGCAGGTTCAGCTACCAGATTGTTTATTGGTTATTTATGAACAACAGTAAACATTATTAACATTAAAATCACTGCCAGGGACTGCTTCACAACTAGTAGTTAGCATAGGCTATATTATTTCAAAGTGCAAAACATCAAAATTACAAAATGATAATGTGGCTTTTGATTATTAAAAAAAGAAAAAGACATGTATTCATAAAAAGTGATTTCTTTATTATAGCAGTTAGACAAGTTATCATTAAGTATTTTGTTACAAAGTATGATTTATGTGCCAACTTGCGTCCTGAGAATCTTAGAACAGCAGTGTGTCAAGATAATGGAAAGCAGCCAATCACATTAAGCTCCATAAATAATAGCACTAAAAACTGTATAACCTGAGAGTATTTTTATGCTTATACAATGAACATAAACATAAAATAAATTGTTCATTACAAATAATAATTTTAAAGCTGTTCGAAATGGGTTGGAACCAGGTAAATCCGTTCCCACATGTACATTTCTGGACATAAACTGAGATGGATACCAATGAGTTAGCAGTTTTCACTTGTACTTAAGGGGAAACATGTTTGAGCCTATATTGAACACATATTGTGGATCGTTGACATATTGTGTGTCTTGTAAGGTTTGTGTCTGTGACTCATGACAGCACAATTCTAAAATAAAAAGCAAATGGTAATATGAAAGGCTGAAGTTATCTATGGGTGATTATATATTATCATGCATCTGGTTTCAGAATGGGAGGTGACCACGGGCATAACAAGCTGGTTCTGCCAGACTGGCGGCAGTGGAAGGTGGAGGGGACCCCACTCGAGGTTGTACAGAGGAGGCTGGCAGGCAGGGGCCTCAAGGATCCATGGGCTCGGTCAGTGTTTCTACCAAAAGTAAATATAGCTGTCTCACATTTACTTAATTTTGAATACTGACTATTCTTTCTCTGACTGTCACTGCAGCAACGAGGCTTGGAGATACACTGGCGGCTTCGCTCGTCCTGTCACTCTGTCTGAAGTTCTTCTGAAGGGATTCAAGTGGGGCTTTGCCGCCTTCGCTGTCGCTGTGGCTGTAGAGTACACCTTCTTCCCACCAAAGAAGGGCGGCCACTAACGCTAAACCCCAGAGTCTAATAATCTGTATTTTCTGTTCATTAAATGTTTTCTGATCACCTCATGGCTTCCCTTAATCTTCTTATTCACCCTGTTACATCTTTAAACCAAAACCAATTTAACATACTGTGCATTTTTTATTTGAAAGTGCATATATAGAACCACTATTCCTGCTTTCTCTTCCTGGTCAGCTTCCAAAAGATTAATCTAAAACATTTTACTGTCAGGATTACAAAAATCAGCACTACAGTAGCCAGCAGCGCTATGACATCCAGGCAGTAGTACTGGATCCAGTTGAGGTCATGGACGGCAGCTTTAAGATGTTTTGCCCCTTTGTTGCGCATCACATATTCTGTCCAGTACACAGAAAGTTCAAGTGGGTCAACCAGCCGGTCTTTATGGAGATCAGACAGCCTCTGCACATTATCTTTATACCTGGATGATAAAAGATTCATGGCAAAAGTTGAAGAATAAAACATTAAAGTGAAGTAAAAGTATTAAAAGCATATTTCAAACCATTTAAAAATATATATTTTAATCAACAGGATTTAAAGGGGCCCTAATATGCTATTTTTTAGGTTTAATATTTGTCATTTTCTGCCTATGCTGTGACTTTTCCATGCTTTATCGTTTAAAAAGTTCTTAATTTTTTTCATACTGCCTGTTTTGCAGCAGCTCTTTTCAGTCTACGTCTGAACCAGAGCCCAGTCTGCTCTGATTGGTTATCTGGCCAAGTTACTGATTAGTCACCTGCTTAGAGATGTCCCACCCCTTAGCCTATCATGTACAATGTGTTGGAGCGCTAGCCAAAAGACGCGAGTGTTAAAGTTATGTCACTAAGTTACAGAAGTAACCTGCGTTTCAGGCAGGGTGGCACTGTGTGGGAGAGAAACTCCCTCTGGAGGGAACTTGAAGGATTTTAGTCTTTGCAGACCATTAACATGCACAAAAACATGTACCAAAAAAATGTAACACTACAGGGAAGAGAAAACTATAATAGGGCCCCTTAAGTCAGTGACCGTTTGACCCATCACCTGGTGTTGTTGATGACCTCATTCAATCCTTCCAGAAGGCTCTCTGTAGTTATGTCAAAAATATCCAACACGAGGCCGGCTCCTCTGCTCGCCAACCTCTGGGCGTTGTCAGGCTGGTCACCCCCAAGAGGAACCATCACCATCGGAACAGCGTGACACAGTCCCTCGAAGAGACCATGTGAGCCAGCGTGAGTGATGAAGGCCCGCACTCCAGAATGCGCTAAGAACACAGCGATTTAAATCTTTTTCAAACCTATTTATGTTATACATCATTGGTCAGTTTTCAGTCACATGCTTTAAGGATGTTTTGCAGTGGATTTACCCACCTAGTAGGTCATTCTGAGGAGCCCATTTCATGAACTTCACATTTTCTGGAACATTATCAGGAACCGGCCCAGTGTATCTCCATACTACCTATCAAAATAATGCATTGCTTTTTAAACAAAGTTTGATTTGAATTGCATTTATGTATGTTAACATCGATGTTCCTGTACCTTCTGTGGAATCTGTCTGAAGGCTTCCAGGAAGATGGAGGTTGTCTCTTCAGGCAGATCTGACACCATGGTGCCCAGAGTGAACACTACAAACCCATGTTCTCCTTCCAACAACCAGGACTCCAAATCCTTCAACACACACACACACACACACACACACACACACACACACACACACACACACACACACACACACACACACACACACACACACACACACACACACACACACACACACACACACACACACACACAAAGAGATGCCAGGGTCTGGAGTTCATCTATATATTCCTCTTCCTACCAACATTTAAAGCAGTGAGAGTTTTTATCTTTATTCTTTTCTTTTCAGAACATTTATTTATTTAAATCCAAATCAATTTCATATATAAAGAAAGGATATCAATAGAAGATGAAACCATTTAAAATGCACAATTAATTATTGGATCAAAGAAACAGGACTTACCCCAGGCAGAGGATTTCTCACATGGCAGTTGATTCCGCCAACTAGCACCATATTAGGCATGAGGGGCCGTGGGAACTCCAGCGTGAAGTCAAGCCTGTTTGAACACAGTATTTATGTATATTTATGTAAAAAACAAATCTAAGATGTCTTATATATTTAGTGTGATTCAGTAGCACGGGATAACAGTAACAGTAAAATGATCATTTTAAAATTTATCTCATGCTGTTGAGTAGAGTTTAAGTGTGTATGGACCAGAGGTGGAACAAGTACCTATCTTTCCTTAAGTAAAAGTAGAAATACTATAGTCTTGAAATCCCCCATTACAGGTAAAAGTCCTACATTGAAATGTTACCTTCGTAAAAGTACTATCAGCCATAAATAATAATAAATAAATAATTCAGTAAGCAGAATTGCTATTTTTACAGTATTTTCCCATTATAGAATATTATATCATCCAGTTTTATTACGTACAAATACTTGTAAGAGAATTTTAAAGTAGTAGTTTGTCAATATGGGTCCAATTTTAGCAACTTAAAATACCAGGTTGATTGATAATAAAAAAATGCATCATAACATATCAGCATATAATGTGTATGTATATGTAACAGCGCCCATGAGTGTTTAATACATGTAAATAAAGAAAGTGGAATATATGTCTCTAAAATGTAGAAAAGTACAAGTACAAAGTAGCAGAAAATAGAAGTACTCATGAAAAAAGTGCAATTTAGTCAAAATAGTACTTAGTGATAAAATGGCAAATGCACTTTGTTACATTCCACCAATGGTAAATTCAATCTGCAGTTGATAAGAGTTATTTTCATTAACCTTTGTACATGTTACCTCAGCAGCCAGATAGCCGAGTCTGACAGCATTTCAGCCACGCCCACCTCCTCCCTCAGGAACTGATAGGCTAAATTGTCAAAGTGCCAGTACATCAGTCTGCAAAGCAGCGGCTCCAGTAAAGCCACCTGTAGGTCAGAGGCATCCCACAGCAATAAACCAGTTAGTAGAGTAAGGCATAGGTGCTTGGCATAAGACTTAAATTACATTAGCGAAAGTTACATTTTAACAGTGCTAAAACCAATGTCATAATGAGTTGGTAGGAAGACAGGAAGATATATAGTGGCATGTTAATAGAGGCAAGTTATACCAGTGGCAACATCCAAATTATAGCTGAATATTTTTTGTAGATATATAGAGAAAGGGGAACAAATTTGAGCTATAAAAAGGGCCTTGTTTTGCTTACCAAGGTGTTGATAGCCCTCTCCTTGAAGTTCATTTTATCCGTGTTTTTTGTTAAGAAGCGCGGCACATATGAGGGAGGGGATGGGCATCCTGCAGTCTTCATATCCATAGAACATGGAATTCCTCTCAGCAAATTTATTGTGGGTAGACCTGAACATGATGACTGGTGAGAAACTGTGCAGACTGTATGAGAGCACAAATAATACAAGTGTAAAAGAACTCACCTAATTTCCGAGCTATGAGAGTGCCTGTGGGCACCATGGGGTCTGTAAGGACGGCATCAAAGTTCTGGAGAAATGGTCCAAATCAAAATAGATAAAAGTTCAAGGTTCAAGGGGTTTTTATTATCATATGCACAGTAGCTGCAGTGTAGTTATGGCAATGAAAATCTTAGGTCCCGAGCTCCTCCAAAAATGCAACATATTATACATAGGACATAAGATAAAAAATAGTGCAAAATGAAACAGAGTAGGATAACTTAGAATAAAATAGTGCAGGTTATGTTTATAGACCAGTCTACAAGTAGTGCAGATGAAGTTAACTATACTACATGTCAGAAAAATTAATAAAGACAAGCCAAACTATGCAGGGAATGTTGAAAGTGACCAAGTAAATGCAGCTGTACATGTACATAGAAAAAAATAAACAACAACGGTGCAAATTTAAGCTCTGAAATCTTGATTATTATATTTATTTAAAGCTTTCTCAGCAGACATTTTGAGTCCTGATAGTAAAATAACATGATACGGGACCCTGAGACAGAGGAAACTAAATGAAATGTGGCCACCTTGAAGAGTATGCACTTTTAAACACTCACACGCGTAATAAAAAAGGTCATAATTAAATGTTAAATGTCCATACTTTGTACACTAATGCACCATTATGTATGTCCATTTGACGCATTTAACCAGTGATTCATGAACTTTGTTGGCCTACGACGCCACAAAAAACAGAATCTGGTTGTCAATATTTGTATTTTTTGTGTTCCGCCTCTGTTCTTTCACTCACCTGCTGTGCCAGATGTGAGATGACACTGTCATTGAACAGTAGGCTCTCTGCTGTGATGTGGATGAAGCCAGTAATTCTCTTGATTTGTGAGAATCGTGTCGTAACTTTCTCTGTGAAAGACTGTGCTGATTTTTTCATCACGTCCATGTGTGAAGACATGACATAATCAATGTGAGCCCGGTCATAAGGGACAGGAAAGGTCAAGGTGTCGTAGTGTTTTCCTGGACCCATCCGAATGCTGACCTCTGGTATCACCACTGTGACCCGGTGTCCACGGCGACCCATTTCTTGGGCAATGGCCTTTATACCCACCCAGTGACTCCCATCCATAGGTACAACCAGCAAATTTCCCGAGTAACCAGAAGAAGCATTGTCACTGCAGGAATGCTACAAGTTGCTGCAGCCTCTTCTGTCTTGACCTTCTCTGGTATGGAGTTTTCTGCCACAGTCTCACCTACAGCACCACTCACATGTATATCCACACTTAGAAGCAGGAACAAAAACACTGCAGATTTCAACATTGTTCCCTCTTCTGTGTCTGCAGCTGACTAAATCCAACACAAAGGAAAAAGAGAATGTCAAGCTAAGTAAACAATGGTCTTACAACCCCCCCACACTTTCTCTATGAATGCTTGTATAAGCCTTTTCCACCCTCGGGTCCTTTGACTGGGTTGTTGAAATTCCTCTGTGATTGAGCAGAGTTGTGTGCGTTCAAAGTCTGCGCTTTAACAAGAGTGCAAATTGTAGGCTTGTATGGTGAGAGATGAAGAGCCCTAGTGGAGAGTATCAAGGAGTTATTTAACCTGGGTGGCTTTTTTTGTTTTGAAGGTCTGGCGGGAACTTTATATACCGTTTAGCGGTAAGATGGGTTGATTTGCTGTGGCTGGGAACCTCCATTAGCAACTATAAAAGTCCTGATTCCCACCAAGGCAGCATTCAAATGTGCATACTTTTTTTTCTTGTCTTATAATAGTTACTGCAACTGTCCCTTTTATATGATAAGCATATGATTGGGACATATTATTTAATCAACACATTGGACTTTGAATTCTTTGTAATATAACCGCTGTAGCTACAGAGGTTTGTGGGTCAGAATAGACAAAAACATTTCTTGTGACAGGATGTGGAGGGACATACTTTTTTGACATTCGACATACAGTACGTACTGTACTATGTATTGGGACATACTAAACCAGGGGTGGCCAACCCGCGGCTCTCGAGCCGCATGCGGATGTTTGCCCAGTCTCGAATTTTAATTGTGTGGTTGTTTTTGCACATATGTATCCAAGTTCTCAAAGGGTTAACTACACACAAGTTTCAGGCCAATCATTATAGAGAGTTTGGGACACTTTCCGTGCTTTAGCCAATCAGAATGCAGATCCTGCAGTACCGGAGGTGGGCTTTACTGCACTCGCGAAGTGACAATGAAGGGAGATCTGCTCTGAACTGCGAAAATAAAACTCAGATAAAATCGTAATAACTGATTATAAAGTTGTCAAATCAAAACGGTAACACTTTGCAGTTGTAGATGTGTGTGAGAGGACCTGCTCACGGAAAGCTTGCCACCGACACAGAAGGACTCCCGAGTTGCTGAATCGCCTTAGCGAAATTAATAAGAGAGAAAGTGCATCTCTGTCAGCAGAGCTTCTGCCAGTCACAGGGTAAACGTTGAGATAGTTATCATGAGAGGATAATTAACTAAAATACACTTCATTTATTTTCATGAAGCAGTATTTGAACCAACCTTAGTCATGGGTTTGCTTTAAATACGAACATTTAAACATTCTTTACAAGCCAGATTTGTAAAGGATTGTTCAAGGCAATGAATGCCAACTTAGTTCAAAGAAGCAACATGCGGTAATATAAAAGTAGTTTTCACATTATTTGAAGTGAGAGTGTGTGTGAGTGCACACACTCTTAATGGCTGACAATAACTGGCCTCTGGTCTTAGTACTGATTTCTGTCAATATCATGGTGTGTGACATTTACAAGAAATCTGGCTGAGCAGAGGTATGTCCGTCTGTGTGACGGAGGGTGTGTGTGTGTGTGTGTGTGTGTGTGTGTGTGTGTGTGTGTGTGTGTGTGTGTGTGTGTGTGTGTGTGTGTGTGTGTGTGTGTGTGTCTGTCTGTGTGTCTGTCTGTCTGTCTGTCTGTCTGTCTGTCTGTCTGTCTGTCTGTCTGTCTGTCTGTCTGTCTGTCTGTCTGTCTGTCTGTCTGTCTGTCTGTCTGTCTGTCTGTCTGTCTGTCTGTCTGTCTGTCTGTCTGTATGTCAATTATTGTACATTTTTAGATTTTCATTTTATATGTGTGAGAGATAGAGAGGGGCACAGAGGAAGAGAGTGAAGGAGCACACCAGTGTCATAGCTAGGCCTATCTTAGGTGGACTTCAGCCCACCTAAAATGTTTAAAGCCCACCCAAAAAAACATTTTGAAATTGAAAAGAAAAATATTAAGTCTATAAAATCTACAAAGACAAGTTCTTGCATTATCGGGCATCTTTATTTCTGCCTAAAGTATTCTCACTGGGTTATAAACACATAAACACTTTATGCAACAATATTTATAATCAAAACATATAATATACATTATTCTGAAATGGGCCAATTTGCATAATAATTGCTCTTGGTACTTTAATTATATCGTGATGCTTTTTGGAGCCATAATGCAGTTTGTGTTTATTTTATCTGCATAAATTCATGTTAACCTGTAGTTCTGACATTTGACCACAAGATAGAGCATTGCAAAGTGCATAAATGTAATCACCTGGTAATCAGAGTCAGGTGTGTGTAATGGGAAAGCAAACAGTTTTTTACTGGTCGTGTTTGTGTTGAGACAGTGTCGTGGAGTAGATTCGAAACGTGAGACATTGTTCACTGAATGGAAACAGGCCGAGCAATGTCGATACCTTCATAATTATGTTCAACTGTAAATAAATGGATCGTGAGATTCAAAGAGATATGCTGATTGGACATTTTTTTATTCGACTGGAACACGAGTCCGATGAAGTTCTCCCGTTCGCATCCCTCAGTGTCTGAAAGTATCTAGATCATACTTAAAGGGCACTACAATGCGAATACTTTTGCACTTTTACTTGAGTAGCCTAACATTTTGAATGCAGGGCTTTTACTTGTAACAGAGTATTCTTACACTCAAGTAGCTACTTCTCCCACCTCTGTGCATAGATGAGAGTGGTGTAAATAATCTCAAAAAACAAATCAAGAAAATCCCTTTTATGGTCAGTCACAACAATATGTTTCATTCAGAGGAACATAGATATAATAGAAAGATCTAGTTCAGATTTGACAAAAGTAGCAACTGCAAGGAAAGTTGAAAGTTATATATTTGTCAAGAAGTTGAACAGTAGGCCTACTAATAATAGTTCCATTTTTTTATTTCCATAGAGTTTATGTTAAAGACAAAGATAAACCATTCATTGACATCACTAGAGATTGTCTCTGCTAGCAAATTGAACACTGCGTGTAATGCATCTCCAGCACCATTTAAATCTACAGATTCATTTATATTAACTTTATCTCTGGCTGATAGTATAAACTTTATATATGAGGTGAAACGTGAGTGCGTGTAAAATATGGACATAAAGGATTCCATGGTTGCTATGGTTTGACGCAGGAGTAGCATTAATATCGGATCATTATTTAAACCATAACAACCTGAAGACGGTCACGAAAAGTATTTTCTCCGCTTTCACTCGACGTTTCTTCCAAATCATCGCTTCTACTCAAGTCTTTGTACATCCTGACAAGAGTTACAGACTCCCTGGGAATTATTACAGCGAGAAAACCAACTTTCATCATGGAAAATGTAAGATGTAATGACGTTCAAAGTCCCCGTTGTTTTCAACGAGATTTACCGTAAACATTTTCGGAAACCTCACAGTTTACTGATGTTTATCAAATCATGTAGGCTACTGTAACAATAAGTAGCATTACACACTGTAAGCATCAGATTAAGGTCAAGTATATATGCACAAAAAAAATCCCCAAAGCACACACAAATTCCTCAAAACTAGGCTATATATGAATATATTCACAAAATATGTTGTTGAAAATATACATTAATAATAATTTATATTAACTCTGAATATTGTGACTTTGAATGCATGTAATTAAAGTAACTCTGAAGTACTTAACCTAGCATTATTTCCATCCGATGTGTAATATGTACAGTAAACATAAATATGCTTAATTTATATTATATACACACATCACATATGCCTCAATAAAGCACAATATTAACTGACATGAGGGCCTCAAGGTGGGTATTGTTTTGTTACTGGAGCTGTCTCATCTTGAGGAGGTTTTCAGACTTTGATTACATGTTTCATGTTCCTTCATTTATGTTTTTTATCCAACAATCACATCAATCTTGGGCCATGTAATCTTCCAGCACATACAACTAATAATAACACATTTGATTTTCATACAACGACTTGACAAAAGATATCGAAAAGGTCCATCCTGCAGGTACTTGTAAAGCTAACAGGAGTGTGTGTTGTTGCAGGATCGAGTACCCGTCCCCCTTCAGGACCACCAGACAGGAACGAGAGTCTCTGCACGCCGGTCAGGGCGTGCGAGGAGGCCTGCAGTCTGCAGACAGTGTCCATGCTGCAGGGACGACCAGGTGAGACATCTGATTCTCAACTTTGTTCCTTGAAGTTGAACACAATTTAATCCTCAAGAGCTGAATTCGATTGTTTTGCAAAAAGGCAAACAGATAGGGGAACTAAATTGTCAATACTAAATGTTTTGGTACCAGACAAGGTCGACTATACAGGACTAATGCATCGATTACTCTCATTTCAAGTAATCCTCTGCAGTGCATGTGATGTAGATGTTACCTCTTGTAAAATGATAAAACTATGTTGAAGTTTACTAGAGTCTGACATCCTCTTGTGTTTTTCTGACCTTCTTCAGGTGCCAAATACAAAGTGCCTGCACCCTGCTGCTTCTGCAGACCTTCCCAAGAAAAGGAAGCAGACCTCTGAGGCTCCTCCTCCTAAACCTGCTGCTTCTCCTAAACCTACTGGCCTGTCACCTGTCTCTTATGTGCCCCCCAGCTCCCAGACCTCCACTGCTCCCCTGCACCTCGACGACCCTCCAAGGATCCACAACCGCTCAGTCGAGGAGTTCCAGCCCATCTACCATGGAGTTGTGGATGCCATGCTGAGGTACGTTGTGTCACAAATTAGTGTCAGTTTCCAAAATATATCTCTCTATTTTCCTTCATCATAAAGATTTATTTTGTATTTCTTTGCTCCTCACAGGTTCCAGAACGGTCGCCTGCGTCCATATAGTTTGGGTCTGGGTCGTCGTATTAAGCAGAAGCTGTGGGAGCGACTGGACCGTCCGATAATCACAGAGACAGTGGATGAAGACGGTCTGGTTCATGTGGACGTGTCCTATGGTGCTGGAGTCCAGCCTCCGCTCTACAACGTGGATGTTTCGGGTGAACCAAAGCCCGAACATCCACCAGCAAAAAGGGCTAAGCACTAAGACACACTCACATAAGCTGCATGTCTAAACAATACTGTGCTTTAAGTTTATTTTACTTGTTTAACCTTCATTTTAGTAGTTTTAAGTATTGCAGTTAAGTTTAAGTTTGATAAGTGTAGAGTTAAGTGTTACGTTTTTAGTGCTAAGAATTAAGTGTTTAGTTTAAGTATTCAGTGTTAAGAGTAAGTTTTTAGTTTGAGTTAACATTCCTTTGGTTGATCTTGAATGTATCCCACCACTAATGAATTGTCTTCCTCTGAATCAGTTCATGCTTGAAACAGTCTTCTCAATCCAGCTTCAGCCTAAACAGCAACCAATATCACCTGCTCCACCCTCCAGCCTCCACCTGTTATTCTACCATCCACCTAAGACAAAACACCAGCCTTGCGCTACAGCCTTTGAGATTACAAACTCCTCTCCACCTACAGCCACTGTCACTCTGCTGCCTCCATCCTCTACCATCAGCTTCACCAACAAACTGCTGCATCACTCTCCACCTGTAGCCTCCGTCAGCAACCTGCACCTGCGTCCACATCTCTCTCAGACAACTGCTGTCTGAAACATCCACCAACAGCCTCTGTCAGCAATCTGCAGCTGCCGCCTCCACCTGCAGGTTCTGACAGATGTTGCGGTAAATTCACAACCTACATCCACCTGAAGACGACAGCTCCGCCTGAAGATCCCAACAGAAAGCTAAACCTCCACCTACAGCCTCTATAAGGAAACGTGCACCGATGTTATCCTACCACCATGTGGAGACCTCAGTGGAACAGCAAGGACCAGAGAAACACACTCAGCTAGTCTTTCAGTTAATATGCAAAAATACTTCTGTGTTATTAAAGCTGGGTTTCTGTTTATAGTCTGTTCACTTCTTCTTCTCACAGGTGTTTCCATACGCTGTGTGAAAGACTGAGCACACACTCCTCGACTCAAACCTGACTGAAGGTGATGATGCCTTCATGAAACAGAAAGAGCTCCTCTTCCTCCAACTTGCACGTACAGTATGGCAGTATGAGATTTTTCTTAACAACACACTCTGAGTGTACTGGGATTTTTAATGGAAGTTTGGTGATGAATTATATTTAAATGCAACACCTTACACTTACAGATCTTCCAGGAGCTGATTCAGGACAATTCCTTCTACAACAGCTCTGTACCAGTGATGCTTCCTCCTCCTCCACATCCTGCACCTTCATCACCCCTCCCCATCTCAGCAACCACCACCAGTTTCTCCTGCAGCCACCACCTCCACCTGCAGATTCTGGCAAACAGCTGACGGCTAAACCTCCACTACATCCTCTGTAAGAATCCTGCAGCTGTGCCTAAACCCTCGATGACCACTGACATCCAAACCTCCACCCACAGCCTCTGTCAACAACCTGCAGCCACCAGCTCCACCTGAAGATTCTAACAATGCACCTGCATCTACACCTCCCAAAGTCAACTGCTGTGTTCCTCAACTTGCAGCATTTGCTAGCTGCCTGAAGACACCTCCTCCACCTGCAGATTCCCACAGAAAGCTGGGGTAAAACCTCCCCCTACAGCCTCTATAGGGAAACCTGAGCAGATGTTATCCTACTGCCATGTAATGGTTGGATCTAAGTGGAACAGCTAGGACCAGACAAACACTGGTAAATATAATCTTTGAGTAAACAAAAGTATCTGTTTAAAAATATCAAGCCTGGGCAGCTGAAGGCTGGGTTTCAAACTTACATTCTATTCACTTCTTCTTCTCACAGGTGTTTTGATACGTTGTGTGAAAGACTGAGCACACATTCCTCAACATGAACCTGACTGACTGTGATGATGCCTTCATGAAACACAAAGGGCTCCTCTTCCTCCTACTTGTACGTACAGTATAGCAGTATGAGATATTAAGTAATGGAATTTTTAATAGAAGTTTGTTGATGATTTTAATGCAACACCTTTTCTTTGTGTTTTCTCCAGGCCTTGTTGGACTTTCACATCCAGAGATTCTTCCTCGTTAGCAACAACCACCAGTTACTGGATATTAAAGGACCCCCATCACCCCAGCAACAATCTGTTTTGTCTGCTGCCATCTGGCAGACGGTACCGCAGCATCCGGCCCAAGACCACCAGACTCAGGGGCAGTTTTATACCACAGGCTATAAGACTGCTGAACTCCTGAGCTCTGTGAATGTCTACTCACATCTGTTTATAGTACACATATCTATATATTATACATATCTGCCATAAATATCTGCTTATATGTAATATATGCATCTGTCTATACCTCCTCATTCAACAGTGTAAAGTATTTAAATTACTGTACAGTGTATTTAAATATTTTAAATGTATTCTACATACTGTATGTATACACATCCTTAAATCTTTATTGTTGTTATTGTAAATTTTCTTGTCTAATTGTTGCACTATTTTATTTATCTTATTTGCACTGTGTATGTTGAGTTGTTGGAGGAGCCTGGGATATAAGATTTTCATTGCCAACATACGCTGTATATGCTGTGCATATGACCAATAAAACCTTTGAACCTTTTGAACCTTTCTCCACAAGCGGATTCATTGAAGTCCAAATATTTCAGAGTTGTCCATCTGAGACTCTAGTGCCTTTCTTTTCCAACAACGCCCCCCTAAAAAGTCCAATGTGCTCTTTTACTGTGAACTTTAAGCCTCTGAACTGTTTTACAATAAATGAATTATTGTCTGCAACCATCTGATCATGTTATACACACAAGTTTAAATGTATAAACATGAATCCTAACTTGTGTGTGTTTCATAATGAGTTGCTTTTTAAAAAATAAAGCCATTAAGTTAATGAAAAATACAAATGCAAATAAATTGTAAAGCATCAAACAAGCATTAAACATCTTCAAGAAACATGGTCGGAATTTGTCTTTTGAAAGATCAACACTTGGCGGCGCCATTTCTCTCCTTGTCCACACAGCGAGAGAAGAAGAAATCAGCCAGCGCTTTTCTTCCGCCCACCGCGCGCATCTTTAAACCAACAGTAACCGCCTGAGCTCAACAAAACACAGGTCCGCGTGCTTAATAGGGCTTGTGCCAGTATGTTTACAAGTAATCCTCTCGCTTCCTTAAGTTGTAGATGTTATATTTAATCACGTAAACTGTGTACGATCTGAGGAGCAGTAAATGTTAGAGTCATAGCCTAGCTTCAGTGCTGCCGATCCTGGTGCTAAGGTAGTTCATTCTCTGTTGTTGTTTACTGTATTTAGACTGGCTGCTTAGCGAACTTGCTAAAAAGAGCTAAATGATTGTATTAATAATATCGATTATGGACATATTTTTAGGCAAATACATAGGGGAAGTAGTGCTTCAGGATGTTACTGCCGGAGGCTCAAGGCAAAAATGCATATAAAATAGTTTTTTTTCGTTAGCCTATTTGTGCCCAAGATTTGTTCCACATCTGCAGTGAAAACAACATGTACAATAGGTGGTGCGTTACAGAACAAACATGTCACAATGCTCTACTGATAAAAAAAAAACAACAACAACCCTTTAGGCCAGTCTTTGATTTTGAATCATTTAAATCAGTGACTTGACAATTGAGATCCATCAGAAAATGGACTTGTGCTTTCTACCCAATATTTCTGTCATTAAATTGTTTTGTTCTCTTTGTAGGCCTTCCACTGACATTATGAGGCAGATAGTGAGTAGAAGAGTAGAATACCATTGGTAAGACCACATGGGAGAAAAAGAAGACAACACTGAAGTTAGCATCACACTGGTTTCCTTGTCAAAAAGCCAATGGGATTTTTTAATTTGTTCCTGAATTATTGAAGAAAAATAAGCATTGTTGAAATCAAAAGTTTATGATAATTGCACATTTTTCTCAGAAAGGTAATCTTCACAAATCAACCCTGACGTTGGACTATGACCTAACCACAACTTGTGTTTGGCGTAACACCATCAGTTTCATTTAGCCCTATAGCCAACATTATTTTTAAAATGCATAGAATGAATCATTTAGGTATTTAATGTTTTTTAAAACTAAACGTATAAAATCTCCTAAGCTTGTGTCAACTACAGAACTCCTTTCTTGCAAAATGTCTGTGTTTTAGGACTTGTTCTGCAGATCTTGTTGAAAGAGATACAGCTTTGCGGCTTGGTGAAGACATACAAATATTGTATACCTTGTAGGCCTTTCATCACCGTTTTGTTCCCTATCACAGGTCTTTTGAGTATTGTCTCAAGTGGAAAAGATCCATGTTGACCCAAGGCTCCTCAAGCCTACTAAAAAGAGGCCCCAAGAAGAGAGGCCAGAGAAGCCCCAGCCCTAATGAAGAATTTATCATGCACAAATCGAAGGCTAAGAGACAGAGGAAGGGGCTGAAGAAAACAGAAACTAGTGGCAGCAAAGTCCACGCAGATGAGTGGAGGGACCGCGACATCCTTGACATTATTAACAGCAGACATCAAGCTAAAGGTGTCGGCAAGGAGGAAGAAGAGAGGTTTGTAGAGGGGACTGATGAAGGAGTGGATGATTCAGATGAAGACTGCATCTCTGTTGCCAGCAGTATCGTTTCTGGTCCTTCTCTCCCCCCTAATGCCTTTCCAAGGAAACAGCTTCTCTCACAGGGCTTGTGCAAAACCTGTAGGAGCCTCTTCACGAAGGCAAAGAAGTTGAAAAGACCAATGAAAGACAAACTCCTGGAAAATGGTGAGTGCACTTATTCTTTGTTTAAGCAACAGAATGTAATCTATGTGTGGGGAAATGTGACTGTGTTCACCTCAAATATTAGTACACTGAGAATATACAGTATAGGTATTGTAAATATGATAAATATAAGATTTTATTAAAGTTTAGTGACTGTCAGAAACACAAAGGCCTTACTGGCATGCCATCAGCCAGCCTTGTAGGGAAATGGTGATTTCCAAATATTTGCAACTACAATAAAAGTAATCAGGCAGTTGCTGTAAATGAAGGCTCAGAGTAAACATTTTTTTCTATTGAGGCCTGCATCTTTTTATTAAGTTAAAGTTGATTCAACGTGTCCAATGAAGTTGATTCTAAACCATATGCTTGTATTGATTTATGAATACTATATCGTTTTATATTTTCCTTTTGTGTCAACTAGCTCTGTAATCATAGAATAACCTCAGGGGTTTTGTCCTCCAAAGCCAGTTTCGTTACTAGGTTTGCACTGTTGTTTTTATTTGTTTTTCACATTTACACAGGCTACAGGAGTCACAGGAGTGAATCAAATCGAGCATCTCTGCAGCGCACACTGTGAACATGTTTAACCTCTCTCTGTTTGTCCTTAAGATCCCAAGTCCCTGACATGTGACCAGTGGGTTCTGATCAAGAGCTGGAGACCGAGGAAGCTGCCTAATAAAACAGGGTAAGACTGTATGCATGTGGTTACACAATGGGTAATGATCTGCCTCAATGTGTTTCTCAATCAAAACAATAACAAAAGACAGAGTTTGGTGGAAGTTGCATAGGATCACTGGAGTTATGCATTCATCTTCTCCTTCAGTGTTTTCTATTTTTACTCGGGTGCCAAATTGTAGGGAGATTTTTACATCGCCAAAACCACTGAATAGAACATGGCACGTTAAAAATCAGCGTTTCTCCAATGCCGTCAACCTAAAGCTAATGTTTGCTCAGCTTATTTTATCTTATTACTTTAAATCCAAATGTTCCATGACTCAAATCTTTCAAAATGTTAAATATACAGCAATAAAACAACTATGCTAAGGAATGCTCAAAGGGGATACATTCCCACTACATATGCCTGAATAAAATGGTCCATTAACCTAAAATTGCAGATTTCTCTAGGTTTGAAAGTTATTGGAAACATTTGGGATAATAATATACAGTAGGTCTCGTCTGTTTTACAAATATTAATGCGCCTGTAGCCATGCAAATTCAAATGCTCTCAGCTCCTTATAACTGCTCTATTTTAATAGGACGCTTCTGATCCATGTGAAACTGGTTAAGAAAAGACTTAAGGCCAAAAATGGCGCAAAGCCAAACTCGCCATGTTTGGGAAAGTCGGAATCTCCAGCCTGCTCAAGGCCCCACAGTTTCCTCCAGAGGTAACGTAAAACACATCATCTTTTTATAATTGTAAAGCAGGTCAATGAGCTTGTTAACATGAAAAGTGACTTCATAACGGTGTTTGTGTCAGGAACCTTAGACGGTGTGTCAGAAAGCCAGTGAAACGGATGAAGAAGAACAGGGTGAAGAGGAGAAGAGTTGATTCTCAGGGTCCTCGTGCCGCGAAGCAGCAGCGTCTCCACAGCAACAATCACCTCCTAGACACCAGTGCAAGCAGCACCGAAAAGAGCAGTATTTGCAGTGCTGGCTTCGAAGGTCGGATCAATCGAGAAGTCAGCGATGAAGATGTATCGGACACAAATCTGACGGTTGAGTTGATCCCCTCCAGGGTCTCCCTGGAAATAACCGAGCCCAGCGAGCACCCATCCAGGCAGAAAGCACCAACAAAAGCGTCCGGATTCAGAGACTTGCTTGCCCAGTTGCGTGGCAACAGCAGTATGATCGTGAGAGAAACTCGTTAGAGAAGTGACTCTGTGTTTTTTTAAATTAAGTTTCAGGAAGGTGTTCAAGCCCTGATGTAGCTTGTTACTTGTTGAGTTTGCGTATTAGCCCTCCTATTTTCCTCTTCTAAACGGCAGACTAAATACTTGTTCCTGATGTTTCTGAGTTTAGTAGACCACTTGCATGTTATGTTTTTTGTTATCAACTAGTTTAATTCCACATACAACTGTATGTTACAGTTGGTTTATCTATACGAATTTAACTCAAGATCCATTTAAATACCACATACTAATTCAATGTCGTTTTGAGTTGGATTGTGTGGGGGAGGCAGTATAGATTTGGGACACAGTATATCCTTTACCTGTCTGCAAAAAAGTATTTTTAATAAAAGATCATTCCTGGTGGTGGGTGTGTAAACTATTTTCAGCTGACAGTGTTGTTGGACCCTCTCTGTTAAAGCCCACATGGTGGCGCCACTTAATAAAGGAATCTGAACTGTGCCATTAAGTGTGTTTACATTATTATTGTTTGCTTTTTATAAGATAGATAAGCAAATATCTCTCAAACATTTTGTTTAACATTAGCATCCCTTCTACTTTTTCCTTCCTTTTTCCAAAAATGAAAGGTTACATAAAAATATATAATGTATGTTAATACTATACAATAAACACCCATACATATATATATACATTTTTAAAATCAGTTGTTTAAATAAGTAATAGCAAAAAAACTAAGAATGTCTTTATTTGCTACTGTTTGGTTACTGTAATGAGACCTCACGTTTTAAGTTATTACAATAAGAAATGTAAAACCCACCTTAAATGGGGCATACTATGCTACTTCAGGTTCATATTTTAATTGTATCGGTTTGAACCAACTGGAGTGACAATTGTTCGCATCAACTATTTCTACTGTATTCATTTAAGTTGTATTAATAGACCAGCAACCCAAGCTTTTTGCCAATCTTCATCTGAAATTTCAGTCTGCAGGTTGTCCTTCCATAAGGGCCTCTTCTTAAACTGAAGTTACTCTCCTTCGCTTGGTTATGGTAAACAAGCAGCAGCAGGTTGTTCCACAAAGACAACCCAGTTGAATGTCTTTCCAATAGCACAAGTAACAGTTCATGTCAGGTGCTCGCTCTTGTGTTACAAATATGGTTCCAACCATGTCAATTTATAGCTTATACATTCATGTATTGAGTGATATCAAACAGTTTACAGTAAATAAGTTTGAGTTGTATAAATTGGTCTTTAATAAATCCAAATGATATCACTTATATATAAATGGGAGGAGCATGTCTGATAACATCCTTTTAAGCTACTTGCATTGTATTTTTAACCTTTCGGGGAAGGTGACGCTGGAGCAAAGAGGCAAGTTAGAGTTTCTTTACATAATTGAAAAGAAGTATAGCCATGCAAAAACTTAAGCAATTTTCATATTGGAAAGGATCTGATTTAAAACTAGTTTACTGTTCAGAAGGCCCCAGCAATTATGTTCACCAAGTTGTCTAAATAGTTTGATGAGGATAAGTTGTTTCTTTAACTCAGCAATTTTGTTTTCCGAAATTTGTGCTGATACAAGTGAATGTGGAGGAAGGGTGTGGAAAAGGAGCAAGAGATAAGGGACTGAGAGTTGGGTCTTGACAGAGTTTGTTTTGGGACGTGTGGCTGTTTACTCACGGGATTATCGTACTTTTAGAGGATTGGGATTTCAAATCAAAACGGCGAGTGCCAAGACAGGAAATGTGTCTGCTGACCAACTAAGGATGTAGATAATACAGTTTCATTATAAGTAACTCAAACATTCATAATAGTTAAATGCCTTTATAACTATAAAATAAAAAAACACTAAATCATTTAAAAAAATATATCTCTTCATCAGCTGTTTATTTCAATTGGAATAAAAAATGTTCTTTAAATCAAAACAATTATACAACTTAATAGACAGCATCATGAGTAAATGAGGTGACAAATAAGAATATTTAAGTTTTTGCTTTTTCTTTTTTTAATTCAATATTTCATTAATCTAAACAGGCAGATATTAGCATCTTTAATTCCTTATTTATTTTAGGTTTAATAATGCATTTTAAATCATTTATTTGAAACAATTTCTCTTCATCAATAATTGTATTCAAAATCATAGTAGGCCTATGAATCATGATATTGGCACGTGTTTGTTTATCGATAGAAAAAGGCTTTGAAATTAATATCACAGCCTAATATTTGTAACCAAAGTTAATGTATTTGTCTTATTTTGCCCAGTGAACGTGTACATTATGGAAAGCATTGTATTATGTCTGCATCTGCCAGTGGGCCATCACAGTTAACATAATAATACGTGAATTCAACAGAGGTGGGAGAAATAGATCTTGTACTTAAGTAAAAATACCAGAGTGTAGAAATACTCTGTTACAATATACAATACAGTTATATATTGTATGTTTTGATTGTAATTATTGATCATTCAAGTGTTCTCAAAGCTGGTAACGGTGCAGCTAGTTTTAATGACTTTGTATGCTGCAGGGTAGCTTGTGAATTTGTGTAGCGGCCAAAATCTTATAATCTATAAAATAAAATTAATTAAAACTAAACTGCCGCTGAGGCACCAGATAGCGAATCTTACGCAGGGGAAAATGATCCGAGTCCAGACACTTCACCGTCTGTGAGTTTATTTGTCATATCAATCAACAAAGAACACAGTTTCCAAACTTGCTTGTCTATAGCCTTTCCTATGGCTCTCCTGTATGCCTGAATCTATCCGGCTGGTAAAAATCTATTTGCCGTCTGTTGCTCCGCTACCATACCACCTGTCTCCAATACACACAATTACACTAGGTGCCCTAATCACCCAGTGCCCAGACATGCCTTCAAAATAAAAGCATATAAACAAATTTAAATAACTTAAATAACCAGGCTAAATAATAATAATAATTATAATAATTATAATTATAATAATAATAATAATAATAATAATATATTCATTATAAACAAAAACAGCAACTAAATAAATTATAAAATAATATAAGGCAATTTATAGCTCCAACACTAAGTTACTTCCCACCTCTGGAATTCAATTACATGAAAGACTTACTTACATGCATATTACATACAGTAATAGGTATAATGGTAATAAGCCAAAAAAGATATCCTCAAAACCTTAAATATGGTGAATCTTCTATTTATAGTTTACACTGTAAAAGTCCAGTTTCACTTTTCAAAAGGATGTGCTCCTCTAGCTCACACCGAAATTAAAAACATGTTGTTATTCAGCCCTGGGAAAGTTAATACCCTTATAACACACTCATGTGTTCCTGATAGTGACAGATTTGAGGAACTCTTAAAGCAAACACTGCTGATTATCATCTCCAATTGACTTCTCGTCTCCTGTGCTAGTATGCATCACAAAAGAGACAAAAAGTGTGTTCACACTCTGGTAGTTGTAAATTCTGCTGCTTGTGCAGAGAGCGTTTAGTTTGGAGACACACACACACACACACACACACACACACACACACACACACACACACACACACAAATACACACAGTCTGTTTCTCATCGACAGTCTTTCCTTTTGCCAATAGGTTGTGATCATGACAAACCAGAGGTCTCAGGGCCAAAACAATTCAAGTAGTGCACACGCACAGCACAGCATCCTGTCATAGAACCATTATCAGCACCTGACACCTCGAAAACAGGAAAAACATTTCAGCAGGAACACAGATGTGTTGCAGTGTTTGGGGGAGGAGCATGAGCACAACTATATATCCCCTGCAGACAGAAATCTCAACTTCACTCTACAGAGGAGAGGGACTGCCTCCGTCATGTCTTACTATGAGGTAAGTTTGTGATGTGTAGTCAAATAAAGCTTTTAAGTAGATTCACACATCTTTGTTTACAATCAGTCGGTTGCTTTTTCCTTATCCTTCCTTTCTTTTATCATCATTGTCTCCACAGCATATCTTCTTCGACTACGACCTCAATGACACAGGCTCCGGTTCTGGCTCTGGGGAACTGGCGGGGGATCTGGAGGAGCCCTGTGACGTGGAGCACGTCATGACTGCTGACCTTCAGCAGGTCTTCTTGCCTGTAGTCTACGCCCTCATCTTCATCCTGGGAATCACAGGAAACGGGCTCGTCGTCATTGTGCTGGGCTGCCAACGCAGGTGAGATGACGATTACTGTTGGTGATCTGGTGAATTTCTTTGTGTGCTTGACCAGTAAGCTTAATGGTCTGCCCTCCTCTGTTGGTCTACAGGTCAAAGTGCAGCCTCACAGACCGGTATCGCCTCCATCTCTCAGCCGCTGATCTCCTCTTTGTGCTGGCGCTGCCTTTCTGGGCCGTGGACTCAGCCCTGGCCGACTGGCGCTTCGGGGCAGTCACCTGCATCGGTGTGCACGTTATCTACACAGTCAACTTGTACGGCAGCGTGCTCATCCTAGCTTTCATCAGCTTAGACCGCTACCTGGCAGTGGTCCGAGCCACGGACACCAACACGGGTGGGCTGAGGCAGCTGCTGGCACACAGGCTGGTGTATGTGGGTGAGTGTTGACAGACTTTATTTTTCCCCATGCAATTCTCCTCTTCTTTGTCCTTTCTCCCAAAGTCTCTTATGGTTTTGTTTCTTCTACTTCTACAGGTGCGTGGTTGCCTGCTGGCCTCCTGGCAGTGCCGGACTTGGTGTTTGCCAGGACTCAGGAGGGAGGAGAAGGTGCCACTCTGTGCCAGCGGTTCTACCCAGCAGACAACGCTCCTATCTGGGTTGCAGTCTTCCGTCTCCAGCTGGTCCTGGTGGGTCTGCTGATCCCGGGCCTTGTCCTCCTGGTGTGTTACTGCGTCATAGTCACCAGACTGACTCGAGGCCCGCTCGGGGGCCAGAGGCAGAAGCGGCGAGCAGTCAGAACCACCATCGCTTTGGTTCTCTGCTTCTTTGTGTGCTGGCTGCCCTACGGAGTGGGCATCTCTGTGGACGCCCTGCTGCGCCTGGAGGTCCTGCCTCGCGGCTGCACACTGGAGGCCGTCCTGGGCGTGTGGCTAGCGGTGGCTGAGCCCATGGCCTTTGCACACTGCTGCCTGAACCCACTGCTGTACGCCTTCCTGGGGGCCGGGTTCAAGAGTTCGGCGCGAAGAGCCCTCACTCTGAGCCGGGCCTCAAGTTTGAAGATTTTACCAAGAAGACGCCCAGGGGCCTCCACCACCACGGAGTCCGAGTCCTCCAGTTTACACTCCAGCTAGTGTTTGCTTGTGTTGTATATATATATACTGTGTATATATGTGTGTGTTTAAGGACAATTAAACAAAAGGTCTGAGAAAGTAAGGAGCAGTCTGCTGGTTTATGACTTGTCTTCTCCCTCAATGTGGGGGTTCTCTTGTAAATACTGTTATTAGAAATGATTTGGTTCTGTTGTGTTAAGGTAGATGTTTTTAATAAAATATAAAAATACCCATATGTGTGAAAATGTCTTTTGTTGTGAAATAGGTTTCAAATTTCTGTCTTGTACTTTAACCAATGAACCACATACCTCTCATTTGGTGATATAGATATCGTAAATATAATTACTATACAGCCGAAACTACACAAACATTTCAGAGTCTACCAAACAAGCTAATGAGATGGCCGACTCTTTACCATAGAAAACACATTGCAATGGGACAGGAAAGGTACTGACAGCTGCCAGCAGTTTCCGAGGTGGCAAAAAATGGCAGATTGGGTGGTTACATAGAAACATAGAATACACAGAAGTTGAAAAACAGCGTGTTCCTATCTGTATTACCAGCCTGTTTTCATTTGTATTGATTCATGATCACTCAGCCGCTACCTGCCACCTGAATCCAGTGATCCGGAGCATGGGCACATTGAAGTTCTTTTGAAAAGTGAAACTGTGCTTTTTTCTTCTTTTTTTTGAAATGGGAAGGGGGGGCTAGCCAGGTGTATCTGAGACACATGTTTTTGTGTGTTTGTCACTGTCATGGTTGTGCAGATCAACAATGATGATATAAACAGTTTGTTTTTTTCTACGTGAGAGAGAAGGGAGCATAAAGGGGTCAGGAGGTCCATTTTTCCAGTACTCAAATGCACACACACACATACAAAGCACTTCCCACATGCCTACTTCCACTTGGAAGTGTGAGAAACAGAAGCTGGAAGTTTACTGTGTCCTGTTTCCTGGAGCAGAGATGAGGATAAAGATGAGAGTTGTGAGAGAAAATAGGAATAATACAGTTAGTAAGCATTAAAATGAAGTCTTGATGTGGCATCACTGTAACTCTCATGGGTTTCATATATGCAGAAATGTGTGTGCAATCACTTCATTCGTAGTCAATGTACTGAGGAAAACATACAGCTACAGTACCTTTTCACATATTTTGTTCCCTGTCTCTCTCTCTATAGCTGTCATTCACACACATACATACACACACTCACACAATTCTCTTCTATTCATAGTGTATCCAAAACAGGAAAGACTTCCTGCTGCAGCTCATTTTAGGAAAAACAAGCAGCTAAAACAATCAAACAACAGAAAACCTCTTCCCTCACCAACACACAGAACTGTTATAGTATAAATCAGTTTACCAACAAGCACGAGAGACACTGAAGGACATCGGGATTGAACAAGTAAAATGATGATGTGTTAACATGCAGATAGTAGATCTTTAAAGTGTCAAAAGTCAGAATGATGTTGTCCTTATATGAACACGTTTATGCTGTTGCAACACAAACATTTCCCAGTCTAGGATTAATAAAGTCATTTTTATCTTATCTTATTATGATCAATTCGTGATCATATTTGAAATGTTGCTTTTGTTGCTCCAAGTTTTAGATTTTGATTACACATGTTACGATCACACGTTTCAAGGTTTCAAGGTTTTATTGGTCAAATACACAGCTTATACAACGTATATGTTGGCAATGAAAATCTTATGTCCCATGCTCCTCCAACAACTCAACATACATGGTGAAAATAAGATAAATAAAATAGTGCAAAAAGAGAGAAGAATATTTACAATAACAACAATAAAGATTTGAGGATGTGAAATGTATACATATGTGAAATACATTAAGAGTATTTAAACACTTTACACTGTTGAATGAGGAGGTATGGGCAGATGCATATATTATGTATAAACAGATGTATATGGCAGATATGTATAATATATAGATATGTGTACTATAAACAGATATGTATGGTAGATGTGTATAATATATATATATTTATGTGTGTACTATAAACAGATATGTATGGCAGATGTGTATAATATATATATATATATATATATATATATATATATATATATATATATGTATGTGTGTACTATAAACAGATGTGAGTAGACATTCACAGAGCTCAGGAGTTCAGCAGTCTTATAGCCTGTGGTATAAAACTGTCTCTGAGTCTGGTGGTCTTGGTCCGGATGCTGCGGTACCGTCTGCCAGACGGCAGCAGACAGAACAGATTGTTGCTGGGGTGATGGGGGTCCTTTAATATCCTACCGGCCTTCTTCCTACACCGCTGGGTGTAGAGGTCCTCCATGGATGGCAGCTCTGTCCTGGTGATGTGTTGAGCAGTTTTCACCACCCTCTGTTATGATTACACGTGTTACAGTTTAGCAAACCATACACCCTCAGTCTTTTCTTTTCCATTAGTCACCAAATTGAGAATATTTATTCCAAAAAGACTTGAAAGACTTGACCAAAAACATGATCAAATAAAAATGAATATGACCTATAACCAAGCAGTAACTTCATTTTTATTGATTTTAAGCCATAGTGAAAGGAGACCCCAAATGTATATTATAGAGGCCCTATTGTGCTAATTTCCAGGTTTCATAATTGCATTTGTGCATCTACTGTGACATGTTTCCATGCTATAATTTTCAAAAAGCTGCAGCACCTCTTTTCACCCTCTGTCTGAAACTAGAGCCCAGTCTGCTCTGATTGGTTAGCTGGCTGTCCCTATTGTGATTCGTAAACCGTTAAAAGATGTCCCGGCCCTTAGCCTGTCATGTACAATGTGTTGGAGCGATAGCCAATAGAAGGGCAAATGTGACGATGTGATGTCACTTAGTAAACAAAGGACTATAATCGAGGCGTTTGAGGCAGGGGAGGAATATGTGGGAGAAAAAAACTCCTTCAGCAATTTTAGCCTTGCAGAACATTTACATGTTCAAAACCCTTCAATACAATCCACACAAGCACACACAGAGTGAGAGAGAGAGAGAGAGAGAGAGAGAGAGAGAGAGAGAGAGAGAGAGAGAGAGAGAGAGAGAAGAGAGAGAAGCAGAACATGTTTTTTCTTTTCTTTTAAATTTAGCATGTGATTTATCTTTAAGTTGTGATGTCACTCAAATGTACGTGGCATGTGTGTGCAATGTAAAAATGGGTTTGCCTGCCTAAATAGAGAAGAGTTACTGTGACACATGTCATGTTGCTTGTAACTTGTTGTCAAATTATGGGAGATGTGTTTGTTGCCGAACCCCTATTTAAGGGGGATGTTTGCCTTCGGTCTTCAGTAACACACGCTAAACTTGACTTACTTACTTTGCCAGTCAGAAAAATGCTGAAATGCTGCTTGGTTGCGGTCCCGCATAAATGTCATGCTACATTGTTCTTTAGATCGCCATGTATTGAAAAAGGCTACAGTCCATGCTCTTTTCTTCCAGCATGAAAGTGATCACCCATGAACTTAAAGGCACTTCAACTCGGGTCACTGTTTTATTTCAAGTCCAGTGTGAGGGAGTACACCACTAAAACAATGACAATGTGTGGATACAAATACACCAGGAAACGACTCATGTAAACCATCTCTCTCCTCTTCTTGACATATCCTGCAGCTTTTACAACTGTTTGTTCCCATCGTGTCCTTTTTCACCTGTTTCAACTGAGTTTTACTACAGACTATGATTAATCCTTACTTCTGTTCTGTGTGTGTGTGTGTGTGTGTGTGTGTGTGTGTGTGTGTGTGTGTGTGTGTGTGTGTGTGTGTGTGTGTGTGTGTGTGTGTGTGTGTGTGTGTGTGTGTGTGTGTGTGTGTGTGAATTTATTGATTGTACATAAAAAATGTTGTTGCTGACATTCATTGATGCACTTGTGGCACATGTGAGTGTTAGGGGAAGTGTCTGTGTGTGTGTGTGTGTGTGTGTGTGTGTGTGTGTGTGTGTGTGTGTGTGTGTGTGTGTGTGTGTGTGTGTGTGTGTGTGTGTGTGTGTGTGCGCCTACAGATGGTCCGGTCCTCTCATATTCAGACAAGCTGAGCTTCCTGCTGCTGAACAATCGTGGGAAAACCAGGGGTCAAGACAAAAGATGAATTAAAGAGGGAGAGAAAGACTGGTTTGAATCCAAATGGCCAGCAACAACTTCCTGCTTTGTTCCTGGTTGATTCATACAATGTGACAGGTGAAACCAATAGCCCGCCGGGAGCGTTTGTATTGCCCTCAGCAGGTGGAGATGTGTGAATAATGTGGGAGCAGAAATAGACATTAATGGAATAACAGGGTAGAAATGCGTGTTGGTCATAGATGGGGCTTGGACTTTATCCTTCAGAAGCTGTTTGCAGACTTTTTGCAAATAAAGTAGATAAATACATAGCATAATGTGCAGATACAAGGACATTTTAAGCATTCATTTAGGCCTTTTCAACAAATATAACCTCTCTTATTAGGCAACCACAAACAAGTAATGAATGATAAACACACTGTATAATGTAGCTGCAATCACATTTAATTATATATCATGTTGAAAATGTATAAATTTTCAAATCTAAAATATTATCAAAATATGTTTGGCTTTAATCTTCATTTGTGAGAAACCGCGGGTGCAGCAGCCTGTCACTGCAGAAACCACACAGTTTCGGAATGGTGTTCTGGAGGGGGTGGGACACATTGTCCAGCGGGGAGGCTGGCTTGGCTGCCATTCTCCAGCCGCCCCACAGTGTCCAGAGGACTCCCCAGGACAGAGCTGGCCTTTTTTATCAGTCAGTTCAATCTCTTCCTGTCAACAGCATACTGTGGGAGCTCAAGAATATTTTACATGGAACGGCAAAGGTGGGACAAGAGGTCATGGCAGGGTGTGATGGGAGGGCAGACAGTACGAAGGATTTTATGCTGTATATACCGTATTACCTATGTATTGTTATCTCATGCCCAAATACAAGTGTTCTAAATGAACAAGAGGAACAAGATGTTCAGACAAACCAAAAAATAAAGTAAAAAATCGCAGACTATACTCATGTTTAATACAAGAAGGCTACCCTAAAAAAAAAATCTGAGTCTGATATCACATCTTTATTCCTCACATTCATTTCTTCTTTTTCACTAATGTCTTCATATCCTCCCGGCCTTCTCCTGCTCTGACCCTCCTGGTCTCTCCAGTGAACTCTCTTTTCATCTTACATCTTATATCTGAGAAGTGGTCAGGATAAATATATCCTGACCACTTCTCAGATATATCTTTTTGTTGAGTTGAATCACTCCAACTACTCTGGCCTGCAAGAGTTTCAAAGTGAAAAGCAGTTGTTAAGATGATTGTATTACTTTACACGTTAGGGCCATGTAGCTAATAAGTAGCCTGTAATAAATATAAAATCAGGAAGTATTTATCAAACGTTACACACACAGGCATCTGTGTTTAAACTGTTACTTTGTATTATCCCAGTTTGACGGTAAAGGATGTAACCTGTGTGAGAGCAACTCACGTGGATTTTAAAGTACTGTCACTGTGTTGTATTTTGTAATGAAACAGCCGAAACAGCAACCGTCTGTTAAACGTTATCGATTCAAACTGGAGAGTTTTTCATATTTAGTTTCAAGCTTTCATCTTTCGGAAAATCCAGACTAGTCGAAGGGGAAATGCTCCCAGTGAAAACTGATCCACCTTCAGATGCTGGGACTGCTTGGTTGCCCATCTCTCTGCAGCTGTGTGAGCTGCTGTCTGTGTGAACGCCGCTCCACGTGTATACAGGGCCTCAGATTTTATTTTAAAAGATTCACTTTTAGTTAATGTATTGCTTGTTACATTGCTTGAAAAGCTTGACGACATAGTGTAGGTTTGTTTCTACAGACAGTTTTAGGGACACAAAAGTTAGGGGGGCAACTGCCCCTCCTTGCCCCCCTGTAGATATGCCCCTGTTAGCCGAGATGCTGCAGCCCCAGCAGACCACACCATAGACAGAGGATGGCTGATGCCACCACAGAGTAATACAAGGTCTGCAAGAGCGCCCCCTGCACCCCAAAATACCCCAGTCTCCTCAGAAGATACAGTCTGCTCTGTCCTTTCTTTTAGAGAGCAGTGCAATTATCCAACCAGTCCAGTTTATTGTTCAGATGAACACCCAGTTACTTGTAATATCTCACAATCTCGAAGTCTTCTCCCTGAAGTTCACTGGTGTGGGAGCAGAGTGTTGATGCCGTCTGAAATCCACCATCAGCTCCTTGTATTGGGATTGCAATGGTGACATCTTAATCACAGCAACAACAAAAAAACGTTCATATTTTAGAAATTAATCAGCACCCATGAATCCAAATTTCATTGTATTTTTGTCAAAGTTTGTACGTAATAAATTGTTTACCATTACATTAGCCTTTCTCTGGATATTACCTCAACATGTGAAAAAAATGCATAATGGTCAAGGTAGATATGGTTACATGCTGTTGACATAAACAATGAATACCATTAATGATCACGTGTATTTCTTTCTACAGTCACTGTGAGAAAATAGTGAATGAAAGTAGGGATGCACCGGATCCAGGATCCGGGGTCCGGTTTTGCCGGATAGTGGCGTTTTTGACGAGGTCCGGTTACTGCCGGACCCGGTGCCCCAACCGGACCGGATCCTACAGCACGTACGCACAACGTGATTACGTCGTTAAATGTTTAAAGAAGATAACCTCCATTGTGCTAGCAGTCGTCGGCGGAAATGGATGCATTGAGCCGAAAAAGTGCTGTATGGCAGTACTTTGAACTGAAAGAGGGAGATTCAAGTCGCGCGATATGCAAGCTTTGCAGTACAAATTTGGCTCGTGGAGGTAAAGACACTAGACACTACTCAACATCTCCGCTGTTTAAACATCTTCGTGCAAAGCATCCAACGGAGTATGAGTTGTGCAAGGCCGAGTCTAACGTCAGTGAGGCTACAGGTACCACAGCAGCACAGTCACAGAGTGGTACTCAGACCACTATTGAACAGAAGTTGAACAATAAGCCTGTACACAAATGACGTTAAGCTGCACATTTCAGCGGTGTGTTCCAAGTAACTATTGAAATAAAATAGATAATGTTAGAAGTTATTGCGTATGTTTCATCTGTTAAGGAAAGGAAATGAAGTAATGAACTGTAAAGTGGTTTTCACTGCATTATAATGTACTAGCTGATGATCCGAGTAGGATCCGGTTCCGGTTCCGGTTCCGGCAGTATCTTAAGCAGTGGATCCGGTATCCGGCAGGATCTTAAAAATCAGGATCCGGTGCATCCCTAAATGAAAGTAATATTGCAAGTGTTAGAATGATTATTTTCACGAGTGCATTTAGACTCATGATTATTCACTGCTCTCCAGTGGTCACAGTGGGACACTGCAACACTACAGTGGTTTACACACATATCCACATGTATTAATGTATATTCACATAATTTATGTAAAAATCTAACTAATGATTTGTACATGCTGATAGTTTTTTTACTGGTTACATTAACCCTATTTAATAATACTGGCTTGTCATCTTCCTCACCAGCTATAGTGGTAGTCGCATTGTGAGTGTTTAAGGTTAGTTTAACATTTCGTTTTGCAAAAATAGAAACAAAAGATTGTATTATATTGAAGCTATGATATAATCTGTTTTATTGTAATTATTATAATGCAAAACACACCCGAACACACCATCGATGTATAATAAGAACAGACAAAGAGAGAAGAAAGTTTTTTTTTTCTTCACATTTTTTTCTTCTGAACTTTATTGGATTTGAAGTAGGAAGTATACCGCGGGAAAAAGCAGAAGAAGCCTGGGTCATTTGGCATATTCCCTCCTGATTGGCTAAGACCCAGAGAGTATTATCATGGCATCACCGATTGGTCGAATTTGGCCCGCCAAACGTCACGTGTCTCTCTTTTCGCGCGAAACCGTGGCTCTGTTGTCGGGACTGTAGCGTGCTGTGTGTGTCTGTCCGGAGACCAGCGGCAGGAGAGTGTTTATTCTAAAAGTTTTTGAGTCTTTTATTCCTTTTTGACGGTGTTTCAACATGGATGTTGCCACAGCAACCGCGGAGAATGCCAACGAGACTGTGAAGGACGAGTTGGCTGAAAAGTGTCAGAAGTTATTCCAGGCTTTCTTGGAGGAGTAAGTCAGCCGGATGGAGGCTTCTTTGTATTGGTGTCGGCCAAAACGCGTTGATTCATCATTTCTTATCTAACACTCATCATCAGTTACTATGATGATAGATGTCCGAGTGGATCGGCTGGTGCTTATGTATTATATTTAATATGTATGTCTCTGCCTGTGTCCGTGTGCAGGTACCAGACCGGGGACGGGGAGGTGAAGTATGTCCGTGAGGCGGAGGAGCTGATCAGACCCGAGAGGAACACGCTGATAGTGAGCTTCACTGACCTGGAGGGCTTCAACCAGGAGCTGGCTACCACCATCCAGGAGGAGTACTACAGGTGAGCTAAAACCACATTATAAACCCTAGTTTAAAAATGTAGCCTAATCATAAAGAACATGCAGAATTGTAAAAATAATCTGATACAAGTAAAAGCCCTGCATCATAATCGATCCTAAGTAAAAGTATTAGCTTCATATCATACTCAAGTACCAAAAGCAAAAGTACACTTATGGCCCATTTCAGAATCCTATTCAATTACTGTACTAGGATTAATGTTGCATTATGCCTCAATCGCAGCTGGGGAGGGTGAAGCTAATTTTAGGATCAATACAATGTAAGAAAAAAGGGGGAAATGTCCATTCCATTGCAGTAAAGTGCTCTTTATTGTCTTTGTATGTCTTGATTTTTCAGTCCGAAACATAAAGATATTTAGTGTAGCCTATAATGCTAACATAGGGGAAAGCAGGACATGTCCTATTTGAGAGGCTGTAAGCAGCACTTATTTTGCATGAAAATGTACTCCCTTATTTCTGTCGCTCAATAATGCAACCATTTGTTGCAGCTCTATTTAAAAAAGTGCGATGGCCATGGAGATGCAGCTGTGAATTTACAAGAAATGATTCTGTTTTCAGAGTTTACCCCTTCCTCTGTCGAGCAGTGCGCAACTTTGCTCGGGATCACGGGAATGTTCCTCTCAACAAAGAGTTCTACGTAGCCCTGGAGGAACTGCCCACCAGACACAAGTAAGACACACAAACTACATCATTGTGTGAATTATGCTTTGATTTGCATCTATACAATTAAGATAATGTTAGATCTGAGTGTCCAAAAAGGAATTCTAAGGAAATATATCAACTTTATTCTTGTGTGCGATGTAGGATCCGTGAGCTGTCATCTATGCGCATCGGCACCCTGGTGAGGATCAGTGGTCAGGTGGTGAGGACACACCCAGTACACCCTGAACTGGTAAGATCTCAATTATGCACCAAAATATTAACAGAAGAGCTCCAATCAATTATTTAAAATCTTCTAAAATGGGGCTTTTCATCTTTAACATTGTCTTTTTTTATGATTTTGCAGGTGAGTGGCACCTTCCTGTGCATGGACTGCCAGGCGTTGATCAAAGATGTCCCCCAGCAGTTCAAATACTCTCCACCAACCATCTGCAGGAACCCCGTCTGCAACAACCGCAGCCGCTTCCACCTCGACACGCACAAATCCAAGTTCATCGACTTCCAGAAGGTAACTATAGCTTCCTTCCCTCTGGTCATCAAACCTACTGACATCTGGCGTTTTGTTTTTTAGCGGAAAAGGTTTCTGATGGTCTCTAACTCTGTGCTCAGGTGCGTGTCCAAGAGACGCAGGCGGAGCTGCCTCGTGGTTCAATTCCCCGCTCCCTGGAGATCGTCCTGAGGGCGGAGGCTGTGGAGATGGCTCAGGCCGGAGACCGCTGCGACTTCACTGGGACCCTCATCGTTGTACCAGACGTCTCTCAGCTCAGCACTCCTGGTATGGTTTTTGGACAGGCACTTTGAGCCAGAAATTCACCTTAATTGTGACAATACTTGGAACAAATTATTACACTCCTCATGACTGTTTGTATGCTCGCCCATCCACAGGTGTGCGCGCAGAAACCAGCACCCGGGTACCCGGAGGCCCGCCTGGCTTTGATGTCGATGGTTTGAAAGGACTGAAAGCTCTGGGAGTCAGAGAGCTTTCCTACAGACTGGCCTTCCTCGCCTGCAACGTGGCCCCCACCAACCCACGAGTAAGACACACAAGCTAAAAATGAAGCATTTGCATAAGGTTTCACTATATCAGAAATGTAGGAGACGATACAAATAATAATGAAATATATTTTCTGTTTAATGCAAGGACGCCCTTAGTTGCTTACCTGTGGTACAGTAGAGAACAATGTTTTCAAAATGTTTGCTTCGACTACATAGAAACTCCTCGTTTCTTGTGACATTCCCAGCTATCATCGAAACCAAATAAGCTAACAAAGCTCAGAACATGCCTGATGTTTAATTATGTTTTTTCTTGTTGTAGTTCGGTGGAAAGGAGCTGCGAGATGAGGAGCAGACAGCCGAGAGCATCAAGAGCCAGATGACGGAAAAGGAGTGGGAGAAAGTGTTTGAGATGAGCCAGGACAAGAACCTGTACCACAACCTGGGCACCAGCCTCTTCCCCACCATCCACGGTCAGTGCTCCAACCCTACAATCCAACATTTCTTTTGGATCCAAGAAAGACTAGTCAAAGAGATTCATTGGAATTTTAGTTAAATGGCAACTGTGATTTCCAGGCAACGACGAGGTGAAGCGTGGTATCCTGCTGATGCTGTTTGGAGGCGTTCCCAAGACGACCATGGAGGGAACCTCGCTGAGAGGAGACGTCAACGTTTGCATCGTCGGAGACCCCAGTACTGCCAAGAGCCAGTTCCTGAAGTATGTCACGCAACAACAAATTCCACACCCTATTATGACATTTGGAATCCTTAAAGGGGCCCTATTATGCTCCTTGGGGTTTCCTGTGGTGTTATATAGGTTTGTGTGCATGTAAACGGTCTGCAAAGGCTAAAATCCCAAAGTTCCCTCCAGAGGGAGTTTCTCTTAGGCATGCTTCTATTGGCTAGCGCTCCAACACATTTGTACATGATCGGCTAAGGGCCGGTTAAGCAGATGATCAATCACAATAGAGCAATATTAAAAAAAATAAAGACCTTTTTTGAACATTAAAGCATGTCACAGAAGAGGAACCAAAAACAAATATGAATCTGAAATTAGTATCATATGTCCTCTTTAACGGTGCAGCTACAAAAGAAAGTGATGTGCACAAATCTGATATTGTAATTTCCCTGCGTGTGTGCAGGCACGTGGAGGAGTTCAGTCCCAGAGCAGTGTACACCAGCGGGAAGGCGAGCACAGCTGCGGGTCTGACGGCAGCTGTAGTCAGAGATGAGGAGTCCGGCGAGTTTGTGATCGAGGCCGGAGCTCTGATGCTGGCTGACAACGTGAGTGTTATAACGCAGGCAGTGAAGGACTTTATTGAGTGCATTCAGCGGTACTAACAGCAAGTGATTCTCCTCCAGGGTGTGTGTTGCATTGATGAGTTTGACAAGATGGACATTAAAGACCAGGTGGCCATCCATGAGGCCATGGAACAGCAGACGATCAGCATCACCAAGGCCGGAGTCAAGGTACTGCTGCCGGATTTAACTCGATGCTAAAAACAAAAAAATAGTTTTATTTACTTGTTTAGTTTTGTATTAAGATGTAGTTTATTTCACACCTTTTATTTGTCATTATAAACCTTCTTTTAGGCCTTAACACAGAGACTCTTAACATGAAAATGACACACGTTTTATACAAATAAAGTAAAATAGATTTGCGAGGTCAAACATTGAATAATGAGTCAAATTTCAAAAGCCTAAGCTGCTTTTGAGCTTTTTTTATTGAGTGAATTTTTGTTCCCACTGGTAAAAAAAACAATAGTTTATGTCTAGGGCTTTTATTTTGAAAGGTGAGAACAGAAGTAGTGTGCCTGATATGTGCTGTCTTGTTGAGATGAAAATGCCTTTTACGCCATGTTTTGGATTAGCAACCTCCTTGTTGTATTTATTTCCTCGTAATGTCTTTGCTTTCATAGGGAATGTCAGAAAATGAAATGTCTTTCTGGAAACGGTTTTGAATTGCTAGCAACAGTTTTGAAGATAACGGCCCGTGCCAAAAGGCCTGAACGTCCATTACTATAGCAGAACTTCAACACACTTAAAAGCACGTGCTTGTTTTAAATATCATTGTTCTAAGCCCAAATTAAAAGACCCTTTTAGTCAAATCTGCAGTAAATTAACAAGACTTCTCCGTCTCTTCAGGCCACCCTGAACGCTCGCACCTCCATCCTGGCTGCAGCTAACCCTGTAGGCGGGCGCTACGACCGCAGCAAGAGTCTGAAGCAGAACGTCAACATGACCTCCCCAATCATGAGCCGCTTCGACCTGTTCTTCATCCTGGTGGATGACTGTAACGAGGTATGGAGCATGGTCATGATTTCATTTATTTTCATTGTCTTAAATCGTCTCCTCTGCTCTAAATATCCAATTCTCCTGCTAAATGTTACATCTGAACGTGTTCATGTGTGTATCCCAGGTGACGGACTATGCCATCGCCAGACGCATCGTGGACCTGCACTCGCGCATTGCGGAATCTGTGGACAGACTGTACTCACTGGATGAGATCCGCAGATACCTGCTCTTTGCAAGGCAGTTCAAACCCAAGGTGCGTCCCTGCCTGCAGCGATTAAGCGCGCTTGCGTGAGGTTAACAATTGAAATGCTTTTGATCGGTATTGACCGTTCCATGTTCCGCATCTGCAGATCTCCAGCGACTCTGAAGAGTTCATCGTGGAGCAGTACAAGCGTCTCAGACAGCGCGACGGCTCCGGAGGGGTGACCAAGTCGGCCTGGAGAATAACGGTGCGCCAGCTGGAGAGCATGATCCGCCTCTCAGAGGGCATGGCCCGCATGCACTGCTGCGACGAGGTGGGTGCCGAGAATGATTTCCTACTCAGCAAACACAAAGCGTGCACAGATGTTATCAGTGATAGTGTTTCATTTTAAAGGGGCCCTATTCTGCTTGTTGGGGTTTTCCTTTTCCTATAGGCTGTTATAGGTTTTTGTGTATATCTTTGTATAATCTGCAAAGGCTAACATCTCTGCAAGATCTTTCTGCTCATTCAAACATATCCATTTTCTGAAATGATTGGGATTAGACAAAATATTTTAAGAAAAATGTGTATTACTTAGAAAACAGTTTAGTGGGAATAAAAAGTCACATCTTCAAGGCAAAAATCATATGGATCAAATCTCAGTATTGTGAAGTTTATTGCTCACACAAATCTTTCCACCTTCGATAAAGTGCCCCCTTCTACAGCTTTTCAATGGGAACCACATCATGGAGTATTAAACTACTCACAACAGTTTTTCTATGGACCAGGATTTTGACCTTTTCCTTTCTCTTAATGTGTTCAGGTGCAGCCCAAACACGTCAAGGAAGCCTTCCGTCTCTTGAACAAATCCATCATCAGAGTGGAGACGCCCGACATCAACCTGGGGCAGGATGACGACCTGGAGGAAGAGGAGCAACAGGAGGATGGTACTGACACACAAACGCATATATGCACCTGCAAGGGGTGCAACATAACTAAACAAGAGCTGTAACTTGTATCTGAATTGAAAAGACATCCAAGTTTCCAATGCAAACATTATCTTTGCAGTAAATGCCATCCCTAATGGAGTGAATGGTGTCAACGGCCACACAAATGGAACAAACGGCCAAACAACCGGAACAAACGGACACGCAAACGGCGTGAACGGACAGGTTGAGCCAGGCAGCCAGGCCAAACCAGCTCTCCGCCTGTCTTTCCCAGAGTACAGGCGCATCTCCAACCTGCTGGTCCTGCATTTGCGCCGGGCAGAGGAAGGTGAGAAACGCCTCTCTTCATACTTTTAAAAAAAGTTTTGTTTTGTAGTTTCTTCTAACTTTTGGTTTAATGTTTCCCTCTTGTCTGTTTTTCAGCCGAGGAAGAAGAGGAATTGAAGAAAAGTGCGCTGGTGAACTGGTATCTGAAGGAGATCGAGTCAGAGATAGACTCCGAAGAGGAGCTGGTCAATAAGAAGGGTCTGATAGAGAAGGTCCTCCACAGACTGGTGCACTATGTGAGTCCACACGCTGCAAACATACAGCCATAAATGGAGGTTATTTTGTGTTAGGACTTCACTTAACCCTGTGCCTCTCTGCTTCCCCAGGATCACATCCTCATCGAGCTGTCTCCGTCCGGGCTGAAGGGCTCAGTAACTGCTGGCACAGAAGAAGAAGTCGTATTCGTCGTCAACCCCAATTACACCCTGGAAGATTAAACTCCACCATTGTTTTTCTTCACTCCCCTTACAACTTCCATCCTTCTTGATATTTAACTTCAATAATAAAGTTGATGTTAAAGCAGTTGTTTAATGCTCTTATGTAACGCATACATACCATAAGCATCGGAGATGTTATACGACTTGTTTTGTATTGTACAGAAGATTCTGGGGCTCCTAAAAATACGACATTCATAGTCAAACTGCTTTGTAAATATGCTGCTTTGTTCTCTAGTTGTTTGCTGGCTTCTGTCTGTTTTGACCCTATGTTAAGGAAACTGCCCTGGAATTGTCCCATCACTTATTTCACAACTGTATATTTGACATTGACGCTCTATGGTTTCAATTTGTTTTTGTAAAATGATGACCTAAATTGAATAGAAAATGTTGCTTTAAAGAAATAAAATATTGACAAACTAACGGCTAATTGGTGCGGTTTCTGCAGTATTTCATTATTGCACTACACCAGGAGGTCCACGAGGTGGCAAATGGCTTTACAATCAAAAACATTCTTCTGTAGTCTATTTTATGACATGTTTTCATATCAGAGTTTATCCAGATATTTATCACATACTCTACTTTTTTGTGATATTTTCAGTCGATTCTTTCGCAAAATGTTCCTCCTATTATGACTTAACTCGACATACTGTACTATCGGGTTATTTTTAGATTCTCAAAATGTTTGACATACGATTTCCTGCATTTCCGCATACAATACTTCACTTTCTTTTTTTGTGTGTGCATATTTTATTCATACTATACTGTTGGCATGTTTTCCACATAGCCTACTATTATATGTTTTTTCTGAACTTTAAAACAATTCTATGCTAGGGTGTGTCCACTAATGCTTTACTGTGTTTTATATATCTTTGACATACTATGCTGACTAAATATCCTAAATTCTATAGTTTGTAGTTTTGTGGTATTTCAGAAATACACAAATGTTGTTTTTTATAGTTACGATATACTACCGTCTTTCTGATTTCGACATATTGTATGTTGTTTATTCACAGATGTTTGTCCATACCATACTACAACTTTTTTTTGATATTTTCGACATACTTTACAGACTTTTTTCAAAATGATCTATGGCTTTAAAACAAGTGTTTTTACATGCTCATTCCTTTCACTTTTCTAATATATTTCGACATGCTAAGCTATGACTTTTTTCAGACGTCATACAAAACGTCCTTATTACTAATGCGCCATCGACTGTATTGACTGCGCATGTCAGACATTACTCAACAAACATGGCGGCCCCCTACGTGACAGCAGTCAGGACTTTAATGAAAGGTAAAACACAGACATTACACTTTTATGTTGAAAGGATATTATCCAACCTATTTTCTGCAGAGACTGCGATACACGTGTTTATGTAAATACTGAATAAAGTGTTATTTTCCCCTGTTAGGCGTTTGCTATTTTCCCGGTCGGTGGATAAGGCAAAGGAGCCAAACCCCGACAGTATGTCAGTGTTTGCAGCTACATGTCTCCCCTGCTGCCTCTCTGTGCAGCTCCAAGACCGGGCCACATAGCAAAGCCAACCCCTGCACGGACGACAGAAGAACTGAGGAGCAAGAGGAGGAGGAGGAGGGTCCTGAATACATCCCCAGGAGAAAGGCAAAGAACCCCATGATGCCGATTGGCTATGCCTGGTAAGTCTCTTCATGTTTTATTTTTTTCATGCTACTGTTTTATTTCCACCATGGCAGCCTGGGTGTCGGATCTACACAGTTATACATTTTTGCCATGCAGATTATTTAAATAAATTGTTTACTGCTGTTATGCAGAAACAAACAAGATCTGTCAATGTTGTTGAACCAGAATTATGTAGAAATACAGTTATTCAAGGGTACACTATTCCCAGATGTAACTCTTCTGTGCTTATATATTCATTAAGGTAAAACTAAAAAGTATAATACAGAAATACTGCAACACTCATATGTTCTCCAGGGTAATATAATCTGCATTTTGATCTCTACATACACTCGCATAAACGGGTTGGACAACATATAATGGTTACTCAGTTTAACAAAAATCTGGAACATTTCAATTATATCATTTTGTGACTTAAGTGTCTTCATAATATAACACCATACATTAAAACCCTTTGCATTTTCACAAAATGTACTCCACCTCTGTACGACAACATGTGGGCTGTTTATCTATTCCTCTGCATCAATACTGGATACTGGAAAAATCAATATATTCAATCTCTTTCCTCCAGGATGATAGGCCTACCCGCAGGTATCATCGGCTTCCTGCTGACCAAGAGAGAAGTGGACAAGAACAGACTGAAGCAGCTGAAGGTCCGACAGAGGATGAGAATGTCAAACGATGGAGAATATGATGGGAGTCGCTACCACCAGTATAAAGAGGATGTCAAGCTGGACCGATGATGCACATGTATGGCTGCAATGTTATGCAAAATATCCTAAATGTCACCACTGAGACGTTGAATCCACTGCACTGCAGCAAAAAGACTGAATACAGAAGAAAACTTCACAAGTTTAAAAAAACTCTGAGTATTTATTTCAGAGGCAAAAACAAGAAATTGTTCTTGTGACAGCTGTTTTTGTTTTTAGGCAGATTTGATTTTTCCTGCTTATGTACAGATGATAATGGATCACTTCATTGAATCTGGAGAAAGATCACTTATTTGATTGATGCTGATGTTCTTTAAATATGATAAAGCGAATAAATGTACAGTGGGGCAAAAAAGTATTTAGTCAGCCACCAATTGCGCCAGTTCTCCCATTTAAAAAGATGAGAGATGCCTGTAATTTTCATCATAGGTACACTTCAACTATGAGAGACAAAATGAAAAAAAAAATCCAGGAAATCACATTGTCTGATTTTTAATGAATTAATTGGTAAATTCCTCGGTAAAATAAGTATTTGGTCACCTACAAACAAGCAAGATTTCTGGCTCTCACAGACCTGTAACTTCTTCTTTAAGAGGCTCCTCTGTCCTCCACTCGTTACCTGTATTAATGGCACCTTTTTGAACTCGTTATCAGTATAAAAGACACCTGTCCACAACCTCAAACAGTCATACTCCAAACTCCACTATGGCCAAGACCAAAGAGCTGTCAAAGGAGACCAGAGACAAAATTGTAGACCTGCACCAGGCTGGGAAAATTGAATCTGCAATAGGTAAGCAGCTTGGTGTGAAGAAATCAACTGTGGGAGCAATTATTAGAAAATGGAAGACATACAAGACCACTGCTAATCCCCCTCGATCTGGGGCTCTACCCCCGTGGGGTCAAAATGATCACAGGAACGGTGAGCAAAAATCCCAGAACCACACGGGGGACCTAGTGAATGACCTGCAGAGAGCTGGGACCAAAGTAACAGAGGCTACCATCAGTAACACACTACGCCGCCAGGGACTTAAATCCTGCAGTTCCAGACGTGTCCCCCTGCTTAAGCCAGTACATGTCCAGGCCCGTCTGAAGTTAGCCAGAGGGCATTTGGATGATCCAGAAGAGGATTGGGAGAATGTCATATGGTCAGATGAAACCAAAATAGAACTTTTTGGTAAAAACTCAACCCGTCGTGTTTGGAGGAGAAAGAATGCAGAGTTGCATCCAAAGAACACCATACCTACTGTGAAGCATGGGGGTGGAAACATCATGCTTTGGGGCTGTTTTTCTGTAAAGGGACCAGGACGACTGATCCGTGTAAAGGAAAGAATGAATGAGGCCATGTATCGTGAGATTTTGAGTGAAAACCTCCTTCCATCAGCAAGGGCACTGAAGATGAAGCGTGGCTGGGTCTTTCAGCATGACAATGATCCCAAACACACGGCCAGGGCAACGAAGGAGTGGCTCCGTAAGAAGCATTTCAAGGTCCTGGAGTGGCCTAGCCAGTCTCCAGATCTCAACCCCATAGAAATTCTTTGGAGGGAGTTGAAAGTCCGTGTTGCCCAGCGACAGCCCCAAAACATCAGTGCTTTAGAGGAGATCTGCATGGAGGAATGGGCCAAAATACCAGCAACAGTGTGTGAAAACCTTGTGAAGACTTACAGAAAACGTTTGACCTCTGTCATTGCCAACAAAGGGTATAACAAAGTATTGAGATGAACTTTTGTTATTGACCAAATACTTATTTTCCACAATCATTTGAAAATAAATTCTTTAAAAATCCTACAATGTGATTTTCTGGATTTTTTTTTCTCATTCTGTCTCTCATAGTTGAGGTATACCTATGATAAAAATTACAGGCCTCTCTCATCTTTTTAAATGGGAGAACTTGCACAATTGGTGGCTGACTAAATATTTTTTTGCCCCACTGTATATTTATAAATATGCGACAGGAATAAGAATTTGTGAAACCTGGGAAAATGCACATGGACAACACCCAAAATCAAATACAAATGTTTATTTGATATGAAAAGGCAAACATTGACATGTATATTTACAAACCCGTACCCCACACTGACCCCATGTCCACCTTTGCGGTTTTGAGTCTAGGGTTTTATGTAACATGGGTCTATATATAACAAAGCATCTATACGTGTGGAGAAGACTAGCAAGCTGTGATTGGTCATTTAGGAGCATTTGAACAATGATCAATGGCATTGGCGTTATCCTGTATGACAAAAAGAAAACAACACCCAACTAGCACCGATGCATCTGACCGAGATCTGACCATGACACCAGAATATATATAAAAAGGATTGTTATGTAACAGTACTCATAAGCCTGTATACTTCCTAAGGTTTAAAAAAGGAATCACTGACATATTGTCATTGTGAAGGCACTGTAGTGATGTAGAACCATATATATGTATAGTCTGAAACGTGTGTATACAGTTACAACCAGATGCACCAAGCTATATTTCAGGGAGTGGGCTGATTAGATATCAAATTATCAAGAGTGCAGATGCCAAGAGTAGTTTTAAGAATCCACACTTTCTCTATAATCAATACCAAATGTAACATCATGTAACATGTGTAATGCACATAAACACTCAATGCAGATTTATTAGCTTTTAATCTGTTGTGAGCATCTGTTGAACTCACCTTTATAAGTATTCAGCATTAAATCCTATTTGGCCTTTTGACTGATGCATACAATTAAATCTAAGTCAAATATTGAGAAATACTCTTATAAAACTGCTGAGAGAAAGATGAGCGGATAGATACCAATTACCTGTCCTATGAACACAAAGCTACAGCTAGCTGGGAGCTAGTTAGCTTAGCATAAAGGCAAGAAACTGGAAGGGAATGGTCTCGAAGTTGTTTGTTCCACTTATTAGCACCTCTCAAGCTAACAATTTCTACCTGGTACTTTTATTTTTGCTCGAAAATTAAATGTTTAAAAATTACAAGTTCAGGAAGTTACTAATATAGGCCAAGAAACAGTCTGGCTCATCAGGAAAACCATGAAAGCACAACCTTTAGTTTGTGCACTTTGATTTTCTATGGCTAACACGTCATATAACTTTTTAATCTGTGAGCTTTACCAGTGCTGGCAGAATTGTTTAACCTTCAGACAGGGCCAGACTAGCCATTTCTCTATTTCCAGTCATTCATGCTAAGCTAAGCTAACTATCTGCGGTTTAACATTTACCCCATAGAACTATTACTTCAAAGTGGTGCGAATGTAAAGAAATGGCTAATGTTTTAATAAATATTTCTTTGGTCATTAAAATGTAGTTAAAAGAAGCCTATTATTGATTCATTCAGTAAATGAACCATGACATTTTTGACATAACCTGCTGTAAATAAAAGATATCACTATCCGGGCCATTGAATGTGTTTGGTTATCTGCAACCAAATGTTGAGGCATTGCCCGACCCCACCTACTTTACTTCAACGTCACCAGAGAAGGGCCTCTGTGTTGGCGAAATTGAGACTGAATATAAAAACATCATGGCCCATTTTCTCAATTTTTCTTAAAAGACAGGCTCCAGTTCATGTGTCGCAGATGATCATGAGAAGAAACATTTGGAGACACGGTCTGCATTATAACATTTGTCCAGTAAGAGTGAATAAATGTTTCAACTGGCATTCCAGCGTCTAAAAGTATCTACTGTATTTAATACTCTTTTTAAGCCACCAATTATTTGCTTAATGCAGATAAAGATAAATATTAATTTCGGAAAAACTGCATTTTTTTATGCATAGGATTTACCTATGACAAAATCTTAAATTCAGCCCGTGACAATTTAATTATACGTCATGATTTTATACATGTTTTCTGATTCTGACAGACAACAAAACGCTTTAAAAAAAAAGTAATGTATTTTTTGTCTGCACCCTGTCAGTCGATTTCCCTTGGGTGCACTTATTTGGTAGAAGCACCGATAATCTGCAGCAGGAAAAGGAAGATCTGGACGATGTCGACGTAAATGGAGAGCGCGGCGAACACGTACTCCTCTGGGCTGATGGAGTGCTTCCTGTTGCCTATCAGCAACTGCGTGTGGTACGCTAGGAACTACATGACAAGCAGGAAACATTCAGACCAATGCTGGAACATCATCACAAAGGTAACAGTAAACAAATAACATTAAATTGCATAATACCCACCAGAGTGAAAGCTATGGCTCCTATACCTGCATAGAGCATGTGAAGCCACGGGATCTGCAACCACAAATAGTTGTTTCAATGGAGGAAACTGGAAAAACTCTCAACAAAATGACGTTTTTAGCCTTAACTCACATATTTGAATGACAGCACAATGGCTGTTATGATGCCAGTCACAAATACTACAATCCCCAGCACACAGAAAAGGCCCTGGCACTTTGTGAAGTCCACCTAGAAAGAGAAAACCACCAACAGCCGTGTTAAAACAAGCGACATACAAATATACTGCAACATTTGATCTGATGCGCACACAAACCCCTCACCTTTGTCTGGAAGCAGAAGACGGTGACAGCGATGCAGACGATGGCGGTGATCCCCAGAGCGAGAAACACTGCTTTTGTATCGTAGTAACTAAAAGCAAAGAGCAACACAGTTTGGTTTGAGGAATACTGACAGGAATTGCGTGCAAATACACAGAAGTGTTTATCTTACAGTACATCTCTTACCTGGAAACTGATCCAGTCACATAGGAGAAAGCCAGAGTCTGAGAAAAAAACCACAAAGGACATATATTGGTCCATCTAAAATTACAGCGGCATCACAACATTTGAGAAAACTAATCCTGTTACTGATTTACAATCTCTGATGAAAAGCTACAAAAGGGCTGCACTAGGGATGGGTCAATGTAGGATGTTATTAAGGATTTAATTAAAATCAAAAGGTAATTCACGGTTATCCTGTAGAATTAACATTTCAGGGATAATATTAGTTATTATACGCCTTACTTGAATACCAGATTGTGATTGGTCAATTTGGACATTTTAGGGGTTGTTAATACTTGATAACACACCGCTGCTAAGCAAAAATAATAACAGTTGCTATGGAGGCTCAAGATAAATCAACAGAAGAATTCAGACAGGAAGAAAACACTAACAGGAACATGGTATGGGCTCTGGCAGCATTTAAGGACTTGATAGTCTAAAGAAAACTGTAAATAGACTTGGACAGTTAACGGAAACCTGGTTCAGTGCGTTCATTTTAAGTTACGTTGTTCCACACTTCCAGACGTCGGTATGCTGTGGAACAGAGTATTATTTTTCTACGCAAAGTAAAACGATAATTTTCAAGTCAATAATTCATTGTCGTTTAATCCTGTGTCAAGCCGTACTTAATATAAGTCTTATGAGTATTTAGAAAAAACGTATATAAATGTAATGTATTCAAATGATAGTGAAATACAGGAATCATCACGTAAGAAACAGATTTACACAATGTGGCTTTTATTTAAAATTCATCTTACCGTATGATTTATGGTTACCTTAGTTTATGTTACTGGTTCACTTCTAACAGATGTGTCCTGTAATGCAATTAAACTCTCTGTTTCCTAACTAAATGTAGGTTTAAGCGATTCCATTATGTGTTATGCCAGTGCAAGAGTTGTCAGCATACTTTGATAATCATCCGAAAATGTTAGGTTAATCGTGACATGACATTTTTGATAGGGCGGCATGCTAAGGCTAGTACAAATAAAAAAATTATCAAAAAGGATGGTCCCCTTAAGTAAATAATCGTACCACAAAGCTGAATAATAGCAGTCAGCCTCTGCATTACGCAAACACAGCCTGAGTCATGTGTGGTGACTCACTGTACCAAAGACTAACTTCTAACTTGGACCGGTCTAGGCTGACGGAATTCTTTACTCTAAGAATAGACTTGACCCACGTCCAGGATACTGACAGTAAAAGGCAGTAGTAACGATTTCACATTTCCTGATTCCTAGGTCAATCACAAGACTTACGAAGATGCTTAGCAGAATGACATTCCACGGGCACTTCCTCCTACAAAGAGGGTGAGAGAAGAAGATTTAATGCAGCTTTATGAATATTTTTAGCACAAATGTTCTTTGGAAAACATTGTTACACTCACCTGGGGCCCTTACAGCAGACCAGCACAAGGTGGGTGACAAAATACACAGCGCTAAAACGACAAAATGCAGAGATGAAAAAAATATATAATTCAAACTTTCATTTGAATTCTTAGAAAAGATATTACTCCAGGTAAGACTTACTATGATGCCCAGTAGATAGCTGGGTTTCTCTGTACGAAATATCTGACAGGTTCGCTGTGAGAAACAGAGGCAGAGTTAGCTGAATGAGCCACCGAGACACAAACAGGGATCAAACCACAGTCTTTATACTCACACGAACGTGAATATAGCCACAAAAGATGTGGTGACGAGGAGCTGAGCAGTCAAAATCAAATACACCTGAAAAACACAGGCAGACAAAAGCGAAATTACACCCTGTTGTTTCCATCTTTGCTCTTTGACAATGGTTTGTGCGCTTTACCTTTCTGATGAAGGCATGACGAATGCTCATACTGTCCCAGCCGCTGCCACTTGCCGCAAACCCATCCCCTGGGTCACCTGCAGAACAGAAATATGACCAGAAAAGAGTCAATGTATCACAGGAAATTAAAACTCCAAAGCAAGGACAGATGCGATGTATCTGCTATGGTCTGACTTTTTTTTTCTTTCTTTCAGTCTACTGTTATTTGTTCTTTAATTCCAATTTAATGTGTTAACATTGTATGTACAGTTTGTTTGTATCTTAATCCATTTTTTACCGCTTTGTGGGCTGCACTGTTCTTAAATGACAAAAAAAAAAAAATCTATTGGCCGTCTCTCACCCACAATCCATGGCCCAGATAATTGAGTTAGATATTAACCAAAATGACAGGTGTAAAACCTCCACAAACCATGGTCCGGACTACACATCCAAAGGTGACATTTGGTGTGATGACTTTCCTCACCCCATGTGCTATGTGACCAATTTGTAATAAAGATTTACTTGTGAACGGACGCAAAAGGGATAGAAGAGGGATATCCACAAACCAGTCAATGTCAAGCAAAGGTGATGATGACAGGACCCAGTCATGTGATGTGTGTTTACTTTGTGCACTCGCATTGTTGCAATATGAAACCAAAACTTACCAAATCAAATGTTTTCATTGCAACAATTATGGGAACCTGACTCCCTGCTGTTCAAATGCGAGGACAATACAATAGCCTATTTTCTATGTGTCATTTTTTCAACTTTAATTAAAAGTTTCAGAATTTGGCCAGGGCCATTTTCAAAGCTTTTCCTAGCAGCATCTCTTTAAAACTCAGGACAAGGCACCAAAATACAATCATCCTTCTAAGTTTTAGAATATTTCACATTTAAAAAAAACAACCCATTAGAAGACACACTGACATGTTCAGCAGACCCAGTCTTACCAGAGCTCATTATGTCTGACGGCATGTGCGGCGGCATCATTGGAGGCGGCATGGGGTAGCCAGCTCCTGGAGGCCCACCCGGTTGCTGCTGTCCTGGATATGGGGCGGCGGGATAGCCCCCAGGTTGGCCCGGGTAGCCCCCAGGTTGGCCTGGGAACATAGGGGCATTCGGACCCGCAGGGTAAGGGGCAGAGGGCTGGCCCGGCTGGGGACCACCAAAGCCAGGGAAGCCATATGCTGGGGGTGGTGGGTAACCTCCACCCTGTGGTGCGTACAGTGGGCCCCTGGATTCATCGTACCCTGGAGGGTAGTCTGACCTGGACATTTTACTTGTAAGGAAAAATTACAGGTAATCATATTGCTATGTGCACAAGCTGTGAACAGGTGGAGGGAACAGTAGGGAACACTTTGCCATGCCAGGTATTACCTGCCAATGTCATCTTATCACATGTATCGCCGTACATTTGAAAGTGGAATGTGGCTGTCATCTAATATTTTCATAAACAAAATTGAAACCTACAATGGGTGATCTGTTTGTATTTTGAGCAAAACACTTCAGAGACATGTTTTGTATAGATATAGTATAATACGGGACCTTTACATTGCAAATGAGCCGCGGCTGGCCACGCTCCTCTGCAAGATGTTTGCTCTGTAAAACACAACGGCGCTCTAGGAGGAGATTCGGGTGATAAGGTTTTCAGACAGGTAGTTCAGGACAAAAAGACAGAGAATCTCTTTTCTCTTAACAAAGAGGGGCCATATTTTTAAGTATAAAAGAAATGAGGTTTGATTTTGCATAATACGTGATCTTTAAGGAACGGGGAACTAACATCAATGTTAAACTGTCCTAAAAAAACCCCACAGGAAATACACAAAGATAAGCAAATACTGATAGAACAAAAATGTAACTACAGGAGAGGTGTCCAAACTACGGCCTGGGAGGCAACTGTGGCCCTGGGTCCATTTTAATTGGCCCTCAGCTAATTCTAAAAGTATAATGGAATAACTGAAACGTGTACTTATAATGTTCTTCTTAAATATATGTAAAACCATATTACACAGTTTTCATCTGTTAATAACCCAAATGTTTCAATAAATTAAATAAATTCAAGTTGAAAACATTTTCTAACAAATTTTAGTTTTTGATAGATTGCTTTTTTTTAAACGCATATTCAATTATCAAACATAATTGACCTACATTTGATTGATTTTGCTGAATTATAACTTAACAAATGAGGCTACTGTACAAACATCACATGTGGCCAGGCCCTTCGTATGTTTCTCTGTATGTGGCCCTCCCTGGACACCCCTCCTCTACAGGCTGCACATACACACCTGTAACTGAGTTACTACAGTGGTGGGCCGTCAGGGCCAGCAAGGCCTTCTCTGCTGGCCTAAACATCAACAGAATATAAATTAAATTTTGATATATTTTTTCCACAAATACGTATTCAATTATTCCCCATAGTCTATTCTCTTCATTTTATAGCGTTCGTCTTGGCTGCGCTGCTTCCAGCCTCAGAACGAGATTTGGAGGGCTGGCCTTTATGTTAGAGCTTTTATCCAATCATATTTCAGCCATAATGTGTTGCTAGGGTCAAAGAAATCTGCCCTTAGGCCTTCAGAATCAACAGTGCGGGCGCCTGTAGCTTAAAGTGAACGCAAACAAAACTGTGGCGTTAACCAATCAGATTTCGAGGTGGCGACAACGGGCCAGCTAGCAGGCGTACGCTAACGTTAGCACGTGCACATCTTCTGATTGGATACGCACTATTGAGAGGCAGAGCTAGGCAGTAGGCAGAGCCATACAGTCTATGGGCAAAGCTAGCAAACAGAACTAGAACTTGAGCGAGCTAATTTGTGTAGATTTCTACAAGCTATTTTTTTCAACCCACAATGGCTGAAGGAGGAGAAGAGATCAATTTGGTAGAAGATATAATTACAACGCCATTTTCAAAACGAACTTTTCAAGTAAAGCTACACATCTTGAAAAGGGAACGACCAACTCCAACGCTAGCGAGCCTAGCACAGCAGGGCAACTACGAGCGGTACCCCTGGCTCACAGCCTCCGAGAGGCACTGCAAATTGTACTGCCGGGAATGCCTGGTATTTGCAACTGATCGATTTGGTGTTTGGAGCCACACTAAATTTGCAAACTTGAGTTGTCTAACCAAGGCAGCAACGAGACACCAAAGCACAGCTGGGCACTTGGAAGCACTGGTGCTTTTGAAAACCTTTGGGGACACCCGAGTGGATCTACAGCTCAACGAACAAGTGCGCAGGGAAACGGAGCTCCACAACGAAAGGGTGAACAAAAATAGGGAAATATTGAAAGACTGATTGATTGTTTCCTGTTTTTGGGTAAACAGGAACTTCCATTTAGGGGACACGATGAAAGCGCCGAGTCCAGAAACAGAGGAAACTACGTGGAGCTTCTTTCTTTTCTTGCTGAGAACAACACAGATTTGCATTACCACCTGTACACAAACAACATGTTTACTGGGACGTCAGGCAAAATACAAAACGACCTGATTTATGCTATTGCTGAAGTGATGGGAGAAGAGATCAAAATGAAGATTAAAAAAGCACCCTTTGTCGCTGTTATGGTGGACGAGACGTCAGATGTGGGTAATGTAGCACAGCTGGCACTTGTCCTGCGTTATGTGACAGACACAGGTGTCAAGGAGCGTTTGTCAGATAATCTGATTAATTAAGTTAACTGTAAATGCTGATGTATTCATTATAAATGCTTCAGAAATATTAATATAACTCTGTTGTACTTGACTATGTTAAGGTGATGCAACGCCCGGTTATACTGCGTTTCTGTCTAAATGTATAGTTTCTAGAGCCATGGCGTCATAATGATGGTATTAAGAGGTGGAATAATTCAGGTAGGACTGTGTAGGACATCACTGAAGGCCTAGGTGTGAAATGCACAGCCCGCCACTGAGTTACTACATAAACAGCTGGTTAAGGTAAATCTCATCTGTGCAAGCAATTCTGTAGCTGAAATACTGCAATAAAGTGTTTCTGTTCATTGATTTATAACACGATGACCAGAGGTAACAGACTCATAGATCTAAAAATGATTATAGAAAAATCCCTGTATATAAAGGTTGTCAAACCTACCATATGAGCCATATAAAAAAGCAGACAGACGTTAAGGCCTGTTATCTTAGCAGGTGTTGGTCTGTGAATTTGTGTGTGCACATACTTATCCAATACTTAGATTTGGTTGGGTTACAATTATACTTGAGGGTACATTGGGCTTGTATCAGGTTAAGTTAACATATGGTTCGGCTTAGCAAACGGCTCCCGAAAACCACCACCGGCTGAGGAACTACCACATGTGTCCCTGAGGGGAACTCCAACAATAAACCATACACCTACTCATACACACACAATGGTGTCACATATGAGCAAGATTATTCCATGTTCCTACAATGAGTATAAGTAAAACTGTGTTACTTAAACACAACACTTTAAGCGCTTTATGAACAAAATTGACTGATTTTTTCTATGAAAGTCATTTTGATATTAAACATTTCTTCCAAAATTGATTTCCACATTTTGTTAATGATCACCGACTCATTACAACTGAAACTAAGCAACTATATTAAAGATCATTGTTTGCAAGTAGGTTTCTTGTTGTTCCTTTATTTATCCACTGGAGGTTTTTAGGGGAATACACACAGTAAAGGAATTCATGAGCGAGCTGACTCCACCTCGTGTTGCCATTACATCACACACAGAGCGCCAAGCAACCGGACAAAAAACACTAAACGGAAAAAGTGTTTCAGAGTATGTGCACTAACACAGAAGGAAACAGGGCTGACCAAGTATTTGGTCATGAGAGGCAGTTAGAAATGAGAGGGCTAAGATGGGGGTGTTACTACTCTATAGGAAAGTGACACACCAGTTGTTGTGGGTAGTATGCTACAGCTGCCTTATTATTATTATTGAACAATCACCACGACCACCAAAAACAAGTCCCCATCATCATGGTTGTGAATCAGTGATTGAAAACACTGGCACAGTTTTGGCTACGTAGCTTAGCACAAACTACAATTCAACCGGTTATTTTATATTCTACTTGTTGAAAGTGTTTTGTTATTTCTGACCATCCACAATAAATACTATTGTGAGTTCAAACTACAAACCATGGAATCAGATCAGAAATCTTTTATTAGTCCCACAGCGGGGAAATTAAGGATTTGCTTTGAATTTAAATAATTTGGCTGGAAATGCTATTCAACTTTGAAATATATGTATAATATGTCTTTGTATGTTAAAAAAAAAAATATATATATATATATATATATAGTGCAGAATGCTCTTGCACACAATGATTTTAAAAACCTCCAGTATTCTCCTGAAAGCATTGTTTAACTACAGTGGAATAACTCTGCCAGGTGTCTGACTCCAAACATAATTTTTTATCTATAATTATTTGTTACATACTACACCAAAAAAAGTTGAAGGAAAAAAAAACGTTTTAGTTTGCCAGCCCTAGAGAAGAAAAAGTGTCACTTGGATTCTTTTGAAGAGAATCCAGATTATATCCAAGTTATCTGCTGTTAACCCACTGCGATTCAAACAATAACCAATACTGCTTTGGTGGAAATAAACCCTTTGTGTTGGCTGTGTAAATATTCCTTCCGCTCCGAGGCGCACTTCTGTATTTTTGGAACTGCACAATATGTACATGTGTTTTATTGTATAAAACATTGTAGAAACAGTGACAATGACAATTACAAGTTTGGGGGACGGGTCAGAAAAGCTGTACCTTTTTTTGGTTGCTTGTTGGCTTTATGAGGTTTTTTTTTTAACCTAAAGATTAATCAAGAAAATAATTGCCGGACAAATCAATAACGTTACAGTCGTTGTTAAAGTGAAAGAAGGTTCAGCCCCCCCCCCCCCAACCCAATACAATTCATAAGTTTCTTAATGGACTTCAGCTTTATCAGCAGTGTTGTTAGGCACTGTCCATCCCTGGTAATGGATACATTCTCGTGTTTCAGGTCTATGGTCTTGGTTCTATGCATGGTGGCTCACTTAGTTGTATTAAACCGCCAGTAATGTTATTAATTTTCCTGGCAGGACGAGTCAAAATTCCTGCCCCATATAAAAGTATATTTTTAATGGGTTGGAAACTGCACTGCGTACTGCGGCAAAACAACTAACCAAACTGTAGTCAGTTGACAGAAAGTAAACGAGATGTTTGCTGACAGAAAATGTGCACCATCACAGTTCCCCATTTCAGATTAAAAAGTAGATTTTTAAAGACAGCTGTGGGAAACATATGCATTAGTTTAACTATGGCTTAATTTAGCCTTCTCTTTGGTATTAACTGGGCTAACATGACTACAACTACTACCCCCCATCCTGGAGGACCAAACCTCGGCTCACAAAAAGCCCTTTCAGATGCGCGACGTTTCCACAAGGACACGCAAAGCTACACTCAAAATACACGGTTACACAACGAGCAACAGGTTCAATCTAATGTAGAAATTATTTCGGCGTCATTTCACCGCTGTGTAAATATGACGAAAAGTTTCGAAATTGGCTATACTTACCAAAAAAGAAATACCACCGAAAGACAAAACCTGCTCGTGAGGATTCCCCGTGGAGAATGAGAGAAGATACAGTATTTCCGGTGACGGTCACGCCCCGGACCCCAAAGTGCTGAAATAATTCAGTCAAAGGGTAAATATTAGGTTGTTCAGTAGCCTGCCCGTCTGTTCCCAGGTCTGTATGTCTGTAAATTCAGGAACATTTCCTGGAAGCGAGGAGCAGCAGGGTGGAGTCCACAAGAATCCGTCACACAGGGTGTGTGTGTTTGTGTGCAACAAGGTTGCCGGTTTTAGCTGAGTCACTTTAATCAGGCTCTTCTCATGTTACTAGTAACGGAGCGTACTACAGACTAACCAGAGCAGGAAGAAGTACTCAGATCTTGTACTTAAGTAAAGGTACCAGAGTGTAGGAATACAAATGAAAGTCCTGCAATCAAAATGTTACTCAAGCAAAAGTGTTAACGTCAAAATACATTCAAAATACCAAAAGTAAAGTGATCATTCTGCAGATTGGCCCATTTCAGAATAATATATATCACATGCTTTGATTATAATGATTGATGCAATAAGGTGTTTATCAAAGCTGGTAAAGGTGCAGCTAGTTTGAATTATTTTGCTCATTTTCATTATTCATTATTGTATTTATTGCCTTTAATGTGACATGTTTACATGATTTAATGTTCAAAAAGGTCTTTATTTTTCAGCAGCACCTCTTTTCGCCCTCTGTCTGACACTGTTGCTCAGAGTGGTTAGCTGGCTGGCTCTGTTGTGATTGGTTAATTGCTTAAATATCCAGCCCCTTAGCCTATCACATACAATGTGTTGGAGCGCCAGCCTGTAGTAGCATGTGTCGCAGTGTTACGTAGTGATGTCATTATGTCACAGAAGTAAACAATGTACAATGAAGGTGTTTCTTTTCAAATTGGGATGGAGGGTTTGTTCAACTGTTTATTTTTTGTGATCTGTAGTACTGTGACCCACAAAACTTTCCAAATGATGTCTTATTGTTTATTTTTCCCAGAATACACGGGAATCACACCAACATTTCCAAAAATACATTTTATAAGGCATGATCAAGACACATCACCTCAAAATAACGTCAAAAACAATGACATTCAATTTCCTCCAACCAGCTGTACAGCAAGATTAAAAACTCACAGCCACCCAGTCAGACACATAGTAAACCAGTCGGCCTATGAAAAGTTGGAACATTTTCAGTGTTGTACTTGGTCCTGATCAGCTCACACACATTTGAGGACAAGCTTCTTGGTGAGAGTGTACTTGGGTTCTGGCATCTGTTTGTAGGACAAATATTCTCCTTTGCCAACCTCCCGGTTCACACGTGTCAGCACAGTGAGTATATCATCATTATCCGTGCTGCAGAGAAAACAGAGGAAACAGGTCACAAATGATCAATGTCACTGTTCAAAAACATCAAATATGGTTCCAGATTTGAGGAAAGAGGGATATTGTATATAGTTTCTTGTGGAAAAAAGGGAATTTTTTCATCAAAAATCTGCGTATCTGAGCCCAAGTTTTTTGCAATATATATATTTTTTGTAATAGTGGCATTTCCAGGTTTTTTCTATTTGAAAACGTAACTACTGAGTGCTTGTCCTTTATGAAAGAATTTAATCTTTGGTCCAGCCTAGTTCTAAAGATTTTTAAAACTCTGCATGAAGACGTCTCTCACCTGCTACGAGCAGACTTCATCAGCTGCTTGCACAGCTCCTGGATATAGATAGAGCCTGTGGTAGTGTTCCGAAACGACTTGCAGTCCTGCACGGTGGCCATGCCCAGCAGGACGTCAGCATCCCAAGGCACCGTCTCACTGTGCAGTGGACCAGCGTCTTCCTCCAGGATCTCTCTTTCCTCCTCCTCCGCTTTAGGCCTTGGGGGCCACGGCATGGATCCTCTCTGGTAGTTGCTCCCCTGACACGCTTGGATGAAGAAGAGTTTGGGCTTCCCGGCCAAGGTGGGAGCTGCCCTGCTGGTGAAGTGCCCGGACAGTTCTCGCAGGAACACTGGCTTCCCGTCAGTCCCGTACACGCGTTCTTTTAGTCCATGGGAAAGCACGCATACCACCTGAGATCAGAAGCAGACATGTTTTTAAAAACTGTTTCTTGATTTAACTTGGATTAAGATACGATTCCCTATGACAAATACAAAAACATTGTTTGACAGGACTATTGTTTTGAAGGACTAGTTAAACCTTTTGGTAAATACGATACAATTGCCTGCACCCGGAGAGGTGGCAAAAAAGTATGCAGTGATCATTGGTGTAGTAAAGTAGATTTACTGTCATTAAGTACAATAGGGTGGTTTTGACACTACTTGTACAGTACTTAAGTAAGACTTTGTATGCAATTAAGTATCACTACTTTTGACAGCAGTAGCTCCATCTATAGGGACTTGGCTTTGGAACCAAAGGTTTCCAGTTCAAGTCCCGATCAGACCAAAATAATACAGTCACCTCCTTAGCCAACTGCTGAGGTGCCGTTGAGCAAGGCACCAAACCCCTGACTGCTCCTCGTTTGCTCTGACATCTCTCCATGTGACTGAAACAAGCATCTTCTGTGTATAGGTCCTATCCTGTGCATGTGTGATTATTGTGCTGTGTCCAACAACAACTGAGTGAACAACTGAATATACCCTTGGGCAGTGGCGGGCCGTGCATTTCACACCTAGGCCTTCAGTGATGTCCTACACAGTCCTACCTGAATTATTCCACCTCTTAATACCATCATTATGACGCCATGGCTCTAGAAACTATACATTTAGACAGAAACGCAGTATAACCGGGCGTTGCATCACCTTAACATAGTCAAGTACAACAATGTTATATTAATATTTCTGAAGCATTTATAATGAATACATCAGCATTTACAGTTAACTTAATTAATCAGATTATCTGACAAACCGCTCCTTGACACCTGTGTCTGTCACATAACGCAGGACAAGTGCCAGCTGTGCTACATTACCCACATCTGGCGTCTCGTCCACCATAACAGCGACAAAGGGTGCTTTTTTAATCTTCATTTTGATCTCTTCTCCCATCACTTCAGCAATAGCATAAATCAGGTCGTTTTGTATTTTGCCTGACGTCCCAGTAAACATGTTGTTTGTGTACAGGTGGTAATGCAAATCTGTGTTGTTCTCAGCAAGAAAAGAAAGAAGCTCCACGTAGTTTCCTCTGTTTCTGGACTCAGCGCTTTCATCGTGTCCCCTAAATGAAAGTTCCTGTTTACCCAAAAACAGGACACAATCAATCAGTCTTTCAATATTTCCCTATTTTTGTTCACCCTTTTGTTGTGGAGCTCCGTTTCCCTGCGCACTTGTTCGTTGAGCTGTAGATCCACTCGGGTGTCCCCAAAGGTTTTCAAAAGCACCAGTGCTTCCAAGTGCCCAGCTGTGCTTTGGTGTCTCGTTGCTGCCTTGGTTAGACAACTCAAGTTTGCAAATTTAGTGTGGCTCCAAACACCAAATCGATCAGTTGCAAATACCAGGCATTCCCGGCAGTACAATTTGCAGTGCCTCTCGGAGGCTGTGAGCCAGGGGTACCGCTCGTAGTTGCCCTGCTGTGCTAGGCTCGCTAGCGTTGGAGTTGGTCGTTCCCTTTTCAAGATGTGTAGCTTTACTCGAAAAGTTCGTTTTGAAAATGGCGTTGTAATTATATCTTCTACCAAATAGATCTCTTCTCCTCCTTCAGCCATTGTGGGTTGAAAAAAATAGCTTGTAGAAATCTACACAAATTAGCTCGCTCAAGTTCTAGTTCTGTTTGCTAGCTTTGCCCATAGACTGTATGGCTCTGCCTACTGCCTAGCTCTGCCTCTCAATAGTGCGTATCCAATCAGAAGATGTGCACGTGCTAACGTTAGCGTACGCCTGCTAGCTGGCCCGTTGTCGCCACCTCGAAATCTGATTGGTTAACGCCACAGTTTTGTTTGCGTTCACTTTAAGCTACAGGCGCCCGCACTGTTGATTCTGAAGGCCTAAGGGCAGATTTCTTTGACCCTAGCAACACATTATGGCTGAAATATGATTGGATAAAAGCTCTAACATAAAGGCCAGCCCTCCAAATCTCGTTCTGAGGCTGGAAGCAGTGCAGCCAAGACGAACGCTATAAAATGAAGAGAATAGACTATGGGGAATAATTGAATATGTATTTGTGGAAAAAATATATCAAAATTTAATTTATATTCTGTTGATGTTTAGGCCAGCAGAGAAGGCCTTGCTGGCCCTGACGGCCCACCACTGCCCTTGGGGATAAATAAAGGGTCTTCTTCTTAATAAAATCTGAGTTTCAACCCAAAATCAATATTTATTATTTTCCCTCCTACCTGTAGTTCTATTGATCAAGCTAAATTCAGTTGCCTCTACAATATAATGGGAACTAGAGGGCATCCGGCTTGTGGAGCTCCAAGTGCCATAAAACAGCAGCAATGTCTGTTTTCAGAAATCATGAACCGGTAACTGATAAGAACCCACTAACCTTGTTGTGAGCATTTCCATCTAGGAACTGTACTCTTTCTATGTAAGGTCATGAGACTTTTCAAGAGATGCATGTCGATTTATAGCAAGCAGCTAGCTAGTAAGCTTGTGTTACAGACTAGCCTGATTCTGCCCACAGCACTTCTAAAGCTCTCAAAATAACATATTATATCTTGGACGCTTAATGGTGTGGTTTTATGTGCCGGATTGATTCTTGCTTTTGGATATAACTTTCTATTCCATAAAAATAAGAGGTATTTATCTTCTCAATTAACATTCCAACTGTAAAACTATTACTTTAAACCATGAAAAATAAAGTACCCATGGCTGTCACAGAGTGTATGGTCTGAAGGTGTGTGGCGCTGCTCACCAAAGCATCCTCATTGAGAAAGCTCCTTTTCTGCAGTGTTTCTAGTTCCCTTTTCATATCTGCTGCTGTTAAGTTATCGTGCACCAGCACCTGGAAGCCGATATCGGTGAACACTGTGCGCAGAGTCTCTGTGTCACATAAAAGAGACAAATTAAATCATACAAGTAGATTGTTATAATTTTATACCATCAAATGTGTTTGAGGCCCTATAATGCTTATTTTCAGGTTCATATTTGTATTTTGTTCCTCTCCTGTGACATGCTTTAATGTTCAAAAAGGTCTTTATTTTCTCATACTGCCTGTTCTGCAACACCTCTATTCACCCTCTGTCTGAAACCAGAGTCCAGTCGGTTCTGATTGGTAAGCTGGCTGGCTGTTTTGTGATTGGTCAACAGAGATGTCCAACCACGTGTGTACAATGTGTTGGAGCACTAGCCAATAGAAGCGCTAGTGTTATGTAGTGATGTCACTATGTTATAGAAGTAAACAAAGGACTACAATTGAGTTTCAGGAAGGGGTGGAGTGTGGGAACTTTGTGATTTTAGCCTATGCAGATAATTTACACGCACAAAAACCTTTATAAAACACAACAGGAAAGAGACAACCCCAAAAAGCATAATAGGGCCTCTTTAACTCTGAATTGAAAATCAGATCATATGTGTTTTTCAAATACAACGATGCATACTCGCGTCCTCCTGCGTCCCATTTCGTTTTAACAGCGTTGTTCCCGGGAAGTCCTCATTATTGAAGACCACACACAAACCACGTGGCACATGAGTCAGAGCGTAGTAATCGTTCTAAAGCACACAAGCATATCCACATGATAAACAATGTTGTTTAAAAGAACAAAGGAGGGAGGGGTATTTGTGTTTGTGGGAATGGTAACCTGATCGGGAAGAGAGGACGACTTCGTGTTTGCTTCTGCATCGGAGCAAACACTCGCCTGTCCATCTGAAAAACAAAAACAGTGGACTCTTGTATTTGTACGATAACAATTACATTGAATATCTGTAGAAGCGAAGAGGTGGAAGGCTAGTATTTAGGGGTAGTTATTCATTGTGAATAATAACAGACTTACTGCTGGGCTGAATCTCAGATATCGACACATTGACAGGTTGGGTGGGCCGGGTGGTGTTTGGGACCCCCTGTTGGAAGAAGAGAGTTCCAGTCCTCAGTTAACTGGCTCAAAATAGAAATAACTGTATACAAACACACACTAATACACACCTGGTTATCCATGCTGTGATGGGAAGTTAATCTCTGGGGGGGAAGCTGGGTTACCCCTAAAGTGAATACAATCATATCATGAATATTATTATCTTGCAAGTAGTGGTATCAATCAGATAATAAATGTCAGTGTGTTAATGATAATAATTATCTGTGATTAATCCTGATGATTGGCAAGTTTAAAATACTAGTATTTACAAACTGGTAATAGACATCAGAGGGTTTTTCACTTTATAACATGATTTCTGAATTATTGGTCCAACAATTTTTGGCCTCGACAAAGTAAAAACAATGTTTTGAATAACTTAAAAGTTTCTAGATTAATCGTTGACAGCCATAGATTATAAGTGACAACGTCTTGGCCAACATTTTATATTGTAGCGTTCGTGGCTCCGCTGCACGGGTGGCTAACTAGTTCAATGAGGAGGACACGAAGGTTTTAGTTGAACCGGTGAACCGGGTTTTACTACCCTACAACAGACTAAATTCCGGGGTTGGAAGACTGCCCAAAACAACAAAGGCTAGATAAGGTAGGCGGCAAAACGTGCTTGTCCAATTGTCTTTTTCTCTCACTCTCCCGCTATCTCCCGCTCCGCCGCTCCAAACTCCTTCCGGTCTCCTTCTCCCACCCCCTTTTTCTACCTGACCTATCCGGCTAACTAGGGCAACGTCTTCCCCCCAACAATCCTTCCCCCCTTTGTGAGTCTCTCCCCTGTCAGCACTGCAGGGTCGCTACAATATTTTAAAACGGCAGTACAGTCTGAAAAATACCTCTAAGCCAAAACCTGTATAGCACTGTCTTGGAAAAAGGCTCGCAGCTCAAGCATCACTCAATGGTTGCGAAAGACGCTGTCAGGCCTCCCATTGGAGAATATATCCTGTAAATTAAGGTCCAGACAGCATGTGTTTGAGAATGTATCGAAGCCCTTCATTGATCGTGTAAAGGATCTGAATTTATTTACCTTGTATTACACAGACGAAGCATGTTTATTTTTGTATTGTTGTATAAAAAATCTTGAAAAAAGATCAAAAACAAAAGTGTTAGTTGAAGAGAACCGCCTGTGTATCGCAAGATGCAACCAACAACTGACTGACAGTGGAGTCTTTAGAGTAAACATGTTCCAACCCTATCAACAAAGCAACAAGTTTCATATCTCTCTTCTTTTTATAACATTTTGACCGTTTTCTTCCTTATATGGGCATCGAATCTACAGTGAACCCAGACACACCAGACACTGACTCCCCACTGCCTTTGCATTTCACTACACTCTGTGTGCTGCATGCTATGGTTGCATGCTATGGTTGCATGCTATGGTTGCATGCTATGGTTGCAGGGACATAGCGCAGGCCACACAACCTGTCCTCTGCCTGACCTTTTCTCAAAACACGCTTCCTGGCTCATCGTAAGATGTCACATGCCTCTCTTCTTCTACAACTTACTTAATCTGTATAAATTGTAAAAGAAACACAGTTCTCTTCTCCAACATGATCAAATTTGTGTTTCCTCCATTCTATAATAAAAAAGCACTTTTTAAAGGAAAGTTAGCTTGAACATTTATAATCCAACATCTGAAAGTGTATGTGTTATACCCTCCATGTAGCGCTGTAGGATTGAAGCCAGTTGTTGATCCAACTTCTGCAGTATCTCATGCAGCTCATGCAGATTTGTGTTTGAGAGTGACCCAGTCTTTTCCATTTCAGCAAACACATCCAGTGATGTCTGTAATTAACAGAGGAGAAGTCTTGAAATGATTCAAGTCCAGTAATAGTATTGTTGCAGTGCACAAAATCAATCTAAAGAAGAAGCAGACTTTATGTTCTACCACAATGGGGAAATATCTTTTTCCACTCTGGTGTTTTTTACACACATTTCCCACAGGGCCGAGGAGGTGAACTGGCACCTCTCCAGCTACACTGAGTATTTTCCGATCCCATCGGGCCATGAACGGGCGACCCTTCGGTACAAGTCATACAGACTGAGCCACTGCCACCCTAATCTAATTATATACAGTAAATACACAGAGATTTGTTCCAAAGAGGTAGTATTCATGTTAATGAATGCACGTTGATAGCAGGGAAAGCTTGATACTACTTTTTCATTCCCCATAATTGCTGACACCCAGACGAATCAGATTCAGATTTTACCATTTCTTTATGAAGCAAGCTGTTACTTATGAATGCAGTTTGCTTAACTACATCATCTAAAAAACCATCACGAGTTAAGTGTGAAACAAATATTCTATTCTAAATTCTACATAGCCTAGTTATATGGTTTTTTAATTATTGAACATTTTTGACACACAGACCTTTGTAGGAGTAGTAATATTCAGCAACATTCAAAATACAAATACAAGTTCAACATTGTGCAAAAATGAAAATCTGAGTATTCAAAATATGAATTATATAATATAGTTAAGGAATTAAGAAATAATTCTAGTGTAAACACCATATCTAACTCAACAATAGGTGTACCCTATGTCTAGATGACTGTTGTTGATGGATTGTAAGGCTAATTGATTGCACTTCTTTTTCCTCTGTGCAGCACACATTATTCAGAGGGTAATCACAACGGCTTTGTCCATGGTTTAGCTTAGTGTTGATTTCTTGCCAATAATTCAGAAATCATGTCATGAAGTAAAACATCCTCTTTCTTTTCTTTATTACAAATACACGTGTGTTTGTTTTACCTCTGCCCAAATACTAGTAAATAGTAGCATTTTAATCTTAAGTTTAATCATGATTATGTGGGTTTGTTCTCACCTTGCATGCCTCAGTTTGTCTTCTGCCCAGCTTGTCGCTCAAAAGGAACTTCAACTTATCAAAGTTTTCCTCAGTCATGTCGGCATAGATTCTGTACAGCGCCACCCTGACAGAAAGAGCAGTATAGTGAAACACAAACAGGAGAAACCAAAGACACATTTATGGATACAGACTTTGCCAATCAAACTGTATTTGTAATCCTGTTATTTCCTCCAGTTACAGTAAAGATGTACCTGTATTCTGACAGCATTGGACTTGCGTCTGTTTCTTCTGGTCTCCAGCTGTTCGTCTCCAGCCGGTTGAGGAGATCGGCTCGCTGGATGGTTTGGAGCAGCTGACAGAGGAAGGAATAGTCCTTCAGCAGATCTTGTTCTTCTAATCTCTCAAAGAGCTTTTTTGCATTATTGATCTGTGTGAGAACAACCGAGAAACACACAAATAAACCTTCGAGAAGACAAACAAGGTGCAACACCTCAGAAAGTTTTCCAAGCAATGATGGAAGAGAAGTTAGGACTAAAAGGGAGACGTTTATTAAATGTAATGCAAGGGAAGTGGTGTTTGAAGGTAGAGAAATCAAAAAAGCAATTTTTGCTAAAAAATAGCTTTTTTTTTTACATGTCTCTACTTCTTTAGTTTGTCTTGAATGAGGCATTTTGTGAATTTTGCTTGATGAAGCTGACATTATTATATTAAAGTCATTATTAGTCTAAAAATGATAGAACTACAGGTTTTACCATACAACATTTCTTTTTGGTCAATGTAGCAAATAGTTAACTATGTAATAAAATTCGACAAAACTGTCCATAGTTAGGGGTCAATAAGACAGGAAGTGGAGGAAGTACACAGATTCACTACTAATCAAATTACTGATACCACAGTGTAAAAATAAAAAAAGTCTTACATTGAAAATGTTACTTCAGTAAAATATAAGTATAATAGGGAAAGCGCAGTGAAGTATTAAGTGTTAGGGTGTTTTCACACTTGGTCCCTTTCAGCCCTTTAAACAAACTCAGATCGATGATTTAATGACATTTTTTGTCATTAAAGTGTCATTGGTGTAAAAAACATGTGAATGTAAGAAAAAAAAGACATGGATTTACAAAATACGATAAGGCAAGTTCATTTGTCTTTTTAAATGTATGCTTTATGCAAAACATGAAGTAAATGTATGAACATACTCAATAAACAAATAAATACAAAATATATAACAAAAAACATATTATTTCCTCAATTCTCCTGTTTCTTTATTGCAATTCTGTGTACGTTTTTTTGCTAAAATCTTAATTTGTAGTGCAATTAATACTGTATTTCCCTCTGAAATGTGACGAGTTACAATTAGAAAGTGGCATGAATTTAAATGACTCAAGTACAAGTATCTCAACATTGTGTTTATGTACAGTACTTGAGTAAATGTTTTTATAGTTACATTCCATCTCTGAGTAGCAAATATGTGGTGCTCACCCCTTCCAGGCGTCTAATGTTGACAACATCCCGACACAAGAAGCAGAGAGCAGCCACCTCCGAGGACTCCAGCTGCTCATCGATGTGAGACAGCGTCAGTCTGTCCATGTCACCAGCTGGGACACACGCCTGGTGCTCAGCTCACTGCAATACTGCCCTGCTATTAAAACACAGGACACGGTTAAAAGTAAAGTGGCCAGTTGTAAGAAGAAACAAGGAAAAAAGAACAAAAAAAACATGAGCTTGAAATAATGGCAAATTACCACCTTTATACTAAATGTGGCTGTAATTAAAGAAATAGTAATTTTTGACCATAAATATATCAGCAAGTACAGTAAGATCAATGTAGACATATTGTTTTTTACTTGTATGCAGTCAAACTTCCTCGGGCAGGTACTTTAAATGATTAAAAATATATTTTAAAGTGTATTTGTGTGATATATATTGGTTTATTAATAATTTTATACCTTTCCATCACTTATTTTGGTCTGGATTTAAATGTTTACTGTTAATGTAATAATATAGTTGTTATTTTTATAGTGAAAAAAGGGATTCCAGAACAATTGGAGTCAAAACCAGGTAGCAGCTTTTCCAATATAGGTCAAATATTTAAATTCATAAAAGAAAAAGTTAGTACATTTTGTGACAGACTTAAAACAATACATGTGTGAGTACATTGTAGCCACTGACATATTTATTTGTGACAATCTTTTTACGCAAAATAGCTGACAACCTGAATGTAAAACAACTTTAAAAGATAAGGGTGGAAATAAGGAATGTAGTAGTGTAAAACGGTATTCCCCTCACTGGACTTTAGCCATAAAACTCACGATGAGTTAGCACAATAAGGTCAAGGAAAAAACAGTCCTGTTGTTCTTTTTGTTTTTTTACTTAAACAAAATAAAATGAATGAATAAATAAATAAAATAAGAACGTTTTGGCTTAGTCCTTGCTGGCAACACAATTGTAATGCAAAGTCAAACCAGTGTAACGTTGACATACGACTTTTAGCTTGTTCAGCCTTTACATCTACAGTAGCTAACATTGGAGTACAGGCTGTGTACATTAGCTAGCCACACGCAGCTGAGTTGACTGCTGCTGACGTTAACACTTACCACTGTCAGGCTACGTCTTGGAGGCGAAAAGTTACCTATTTTGTAAATAAGTTTGAAAAATTGCTTTTTGACAGAAAAAAATCACAAATGAAGTCTAAAGTTGTAGCAGTTGTTTTTCGTGTCTTGAGCGATTGCCCGCAGCTCGCTGGTTTCACTTTCAGAGGAAAAGAGTGCGGGTTTGGTTAAACAATGGTCACTTCCGCTTACAACCTTCAAAAGAAAACCTGTGTTCATGGTCACTGAAGACGCAAACACTGCACTAGCCTTCATAAAGGGGTCCAAAACTAAAGTATATATAATTTAAATAGTGCTGTAATTCTTCTTTACTATTTGGAGACGGTTAGAACACAACTTTTTATAATGTAATGATTTGACAATTTTATTTTGAAAACTTGCTTTCTTGTTTGGTTGCATAACTGATGAACATTGCTCAGACATGCCTTAACTGCTTTCACTATAGTAGGTCAGGGAACCAACATACAACTACAAATAATATTTTAACCAAGTCACTTTATTCACATCACTAAACTTTTTAAAAGGAATATCAGAAAGCTGAACAACTAGTCAGGGAAAAAATAACAATAAAGACAACATAAAAATTCATTATCAATTTAAAAGCTTCAAAAAGGCTGTTTTAAGCACGTGAGCCCCTTGGTGTGCTCTCTGATTTAGAGGGTTTTGAGGCTTGGTTTTGGAGGATGACGGGAGGCAAAAGGGAGGAAGTAATCTCTGGCAAACTGAAAGACATCATCTGGTTTCCTCAGAAGCAAAAACTGCAGGAAGTCAGATATGAGGGCTCGGATCTCTGGATGCTGTCTCAAGTAGGAGGCATGGTCTGCTTTCAGCTCCTCCTGCCCCAACGAGACATGAACACAAATTCATATTCTGTTTCAGTCAAAGGATTTATGGGTAAAATGACGATAAGATACATAGTTTTAGATGCATGGGAGGTAAAATTATAATTTATGTACCATCTAACTTAAATAAATGTACTACATGAGAACATTATTGGTTACCTTTCTGTCCAAGAACTTGGAGCACATCTGCATGTCTTCTTCCCAAACCAGAGGGATCTTCTCAAACCCTATGCGCACGCACACACACACACACACACACACACACACACACACACACACACACACACACACACACACACACACACACACACACACACACACACACACACACACACACACACATTACTCTGTTTCTTTGGAAAACAAAGTGTTTAATGTGTGTGTTAAAGTGAATACCTTTTTCTGTATGCGATGGCAGCTGCAGAAGCCTCATGGTGAGCGGCGATCCCACCTGGACTCTGCTGGCCAAATGCCTGATCAGAGAATATAAACTGCTCAACCAAAAATAATTTACGAATAATAATAATAATAATAATAATAATAATAATAATAATAATAATAATAATAATTCACTTGTTTTCTGTAATAAAATGAATAACAGAGAATAAACGCAATAACACGATGAGGATGCTGGGTATTTTACTGATGGCCACTCAGTCTGCATGCACATACACTTGAAATACAACTAAAAAAAACATAGATATTAACAATACAAGGAATGCGTTTTCTCCTTCTTGCACTTTTTCATATACATTTTTTGGATAAAAATCACATATAATTGAATTAACTTTTAATTGCACCATATATGCATCCCTGGTAGCCAAATCACAAACATGATGCTATTGCCTTTTGTTTTTTATTTTATAAATGCAAATCACACTACAACACAACATTTTTAGAAATGTAATTAATCAAGTCATTAAAGTCACTAGGGTCTCTATTATGCTTTTTGGGTTTCCCTTTCCTGTAGTGTGTTATATAGGTTTTGGTGCATGTCAATGGTCTGCAAAGGCTAAAATCCCAAAGTTCCCTCCAGTGGAAGTTTCTCTCCCACACACACCCTGCCTGAAACGGCTCCATTAGACTCCTTTGTTTACTTCTGTAACATAGTGACGTCATCATCTAACATTCACGTTTCTATTGGCTAGTGCTCCAACACATTGTACGTGATAGGCTAAGGGGTGGTTAAGCAGATGGCCAATCGCAAAGCAGACTGTGGTCTGGTTTCAGACATAGGGTGAAAAGATGTGCTGCAGCACAGGCAGTATGAGAAAAGTAAATACCTTTTTGAACGTTAAAACATGTAAACATGTTACAGTGGAGGCAAAGAATACAAATATAAAACCGGAACATTAGCATAATATGGCCCCTTTAAGGAGCTGTAAACAACAACAATTCTAACAGTATTAAATTAACAGTAGTACCCTGTTTCATCCACAGTGTTGGGTATTGGGACCAGTATTCTTTGAGCTTACCCGTCAGCCAGGAAGTAGCACTGCCAGGTAGTGGGGCTGTCCTCCACAGAGTCAACGATCCTCTCCAGCCCAAATACCTCCAGAGTCTCACCCCCAACCTCCAGCTGCTTCAGACCCAGCTCGCTCTGAACACAGAGAAACTGCTTGAGTCATATTATGAAAACGCTTCGGTCCCAGCTGTGTGTACCATTCTTTTCCCTGTTTCCTTTGGGTTTTGAGCTTCTTGCATCATTTTAGATTTTGCAGCGTTTCATTTATGCAGCATTTTTAGTAAACCCTGCGCATGTTTCGTGAAGTTAGTGAAGATGTGTCTTTGTTCGCTTGTGTCTGGGCACATTTCTATTTCCATCTTTTTAATAAGTGGAGCAGGTTTCTCCTAGTGTAAGTGTTTTGGGCCATTGTAGCATGTTTGCACCTGTCGGCCACCGTAGAAATCAGCACTCACAAGTTTTTAAGTTATTAAATGTCCAGTGACACACACACACACACACACACACACACACACACACACACACACACACACACACACACACACACACACACACACACACACACACACACACACAATATAAATATGCAACATTTACATTTAGTAACGCCTGTGCTCCTTGTGAACAAAAGTAGAGAAATGAAAGATGACCAAGATGTCTTACCAGCATAACAACTTACAAAAGTGTTGTGTATGATGTGTAGACCCTGGTTTAAGGATATGAAGGTCATGTTTTCTGGGACCCTCTTCTTAAGAGCGATTAGGCGCATCAGCAGAAAGTTGGACCCCTCTGTAACCAGCCCTCTGAGGGTAGACATGGGATAAGAAATGCTCTCCTTTGTCGTCTCCTGGACACACAATAATAACACTTTACAGTTATGGCATGAGGGATGATTGAACCCTAATTACGTGTTGTTTAATCAGCACTATGGACACTTGATTTCTACTCTGTGGTTTACTCACCCCTCCTACAGTGGTAACTTTATCAATCATCATCTGCCCGTCATGCTGCACCATGAGACACCTCCTGTCCAAACTGTGGTCCTCAAGCTGGAAACAGGTTTCAATGTGTTTTAAAAATAAAAACAGAAGGAGAGTTAGGGCAGTCAAGCACCCTGATACAGTGTTCTCCCCTTTATGTGTGTTAAAATTTAAAGTGTGCAATGACCCACCTTGACATACTCATGGAAATCTTCCTCAAGCACCTCCAGGTCTGTGGCTATGTAGGCTTAAACCGACAGGATTAAGGAGATTAAAATAAGGTATCATGACACATCTGTTAAAAGACAAGACAACTGTTGTCTACCTGTCTCTGCCCGCCCTCACCTGTCACTGTAGTGCCACAGGGGGAGTCATCGATGGCTCCTTGGCTCTGAGCATGCAGCAGCATACAGGGCTGATGGTCTCTACGGGCAAACTCCACCGTCACACTGAACTTCCCCAGGTCTCGGCCGCTCTCCGACACAGTCACCAGAGTGTCTGCAAACACACACTTCAGCAGCTCTGCAGGCTCTGAGAGGAATGGGGGGGGGGGGGGGTACAGTTTGATAAGTGCACAGTTTGAAATATGTCTCGAGAATAGGTGGACGAAGTATTCAGATTCTTTAGTAAAAGTAGTAAATACCACAGTGTAAATACTGAAGTAAAAGTACTGATTGCAGAAAAAACTCAAATTGTGAAAGCAGCATATCTTCACATTTAGGTAGCTGGAACTGTGAAATATGAATTATTATTATTATTATTATTATTATTAATAAATACAAATCTAAGTTAAATAAGTATTGTTTGTCAAAATTAGAATGTATTTAGTAACTAGTAAATACATTTGTAAAATAAATATAGTGGAGTAATAAGTACAAAATTGGCTTCCAAAATAGAGTAGAATTATTAGCATAATTTCAAAATACTAAAATACTGTTAAGTAGAAGTACCTACACGTTTTACATAACACAAATACATGAGTATATGTACTTAGTTACATTACACATCTGATTAATGGCTTATTGCTCTATTGAGACAATTGGCAATTCTGAGGTGGTGTCAAAACCAGGTGGTGCATACAGGCGTCCACCAAGTTGACGCACTCGACTATCATTTAAACTCACCGATGCTGGACAGGAAGGTGAGAGCTGATTCCGAGGCTGCTACCTTTACTCCCTCGATCCCCGCTAAGGCTCCGGCGAGAGGCTCGTCTTCCAGTGGGGCTTCCATCTTTAACGCTGTTTTAATTTAATGTCAGACACTAATGCTAGTTTTTTTTTAAAGTCCCACGGTAGTTGTTAAGAGCGTTGTAAGACACACTTATGTTGAGGCGAACTGGTTATTTTTGTAGTTTTAAGGCAGGCAACCTTTTTAATGTTAGTCCTGTGCAGCCTCTTTTCCGATACACGGAAGAGTGGTCTAACATTTGAGTTGTCAGGGCAACGACGCTTCAGCACAGTAATGAGGAGTGAGTATGCGCAAACCAATTCTCTTCAGAGCAAACGCACACACACAAACAGTGGCGGTTCTAGGCCAATTCTACTGGGGGCGGGGGCAGGCTGGGGCCAGTTATTTTATTAGAAGGGTGCAAGAAACGCGGGTTAGAAAAGACAAAGACAGTATAAAGTAGTTACGATTATAAAACTTTAATACAGAAATTGGTATTTGTTTCTGTACAGATATTTATTTCAGTAACTTTAAGTTACAGTTCTTTGTTTCAGTAACAACTTTGTTTCAGTAGTTTTCTTTTTTCATTCACAGTATTTGTTTTAGTAACTTAAGTTACAATATTATTACATTACATTAACAGTATACTTGTTACAAAACCGAATGTAATGAAAAGTTCAATCTCCATTGTTGGGGTTCCCATACTAAGATAAATAATTAAAACGAAAGTTAATATAATCAAATATAATCATGTATAACCCACAATGAAAATGTATTATATTTCACGCTGCATATATAAAAGGTTAACGGTTTGGAGAGTTGACAGAGGGACTGTAGGGCCTGGTATAGTTTATAACAGTGGTTCTCAACTGGTGGGTCGCAGACCCTTTTTGAGTGGGTCGCAGATACGCATGTGAAAAATATTGAAGGCCAACCTTTATAATGGTGCGCGTGCAATAGCGGTTTGACCGGAAATGTCAGAGAACAGAAACCGTTTTGTTCAAGATTACGGCATGTTGGTGCAAGTCCCCATGGAGAATAACTTTGCAGTAGAACTTCTCTTGATACATCCATGTGATTTAACGTTTCTTTTTTTCTAATAACGAAAAATTGTGCAGGCTTTCATTTTGACCCACAGAACAATGGGGGCTATCTACCCTTATTGAAATGCATTCACACAGATTCTCCTGTTTCCCCTTCTCTCTGAGGAGCAGCAGCTTCAGCTGTCAGTATTAAGTAGTAACAAAAGATAAATGGCCTTAAATATTATTAAATATATCGGGTAATAATAGATGTATTTATTTTCTTCTCAGGGTGTACCCGAATGCGTAGTTTACATGGTAGTATTTCAAAAAATCTCAGGGGTTGGGTTTTTAACTTGTCACATTTTTCACGTTTGGTGAGTTTCCAGGATTGGATTTAATACAAAACACAGGGCCGGCCCTGGGCATAGCCGAACTAGGCGCCCGCCTAGGGCGGGGGGACCTTCACTCGCAGCAGGTCGTAAACAGGAACCCTGACTCTATCGAAAAGTATAGAGCTTCCAGCTCAGCTTAAACTTGACCGTCTGAGGCAAGTCTGGATATGTCCCGTCTGACACCCCCCCTCATATAAGGGGTTTATAGGGGTGTACTTGCTTCTGCCTCTGTGTAAGGGTATAAAAGCTGTAGCCGAGAGAGGAAAAAACCGAGACAGGGGTTTTTGTTGGTAAGTACTCTCAAATTACTGTATGTTAACCGGAGGGCTTTTCCGGAGTACTCTTAAATTGCTGTATAACCTCTGAATGTATACGGTTCCAGTGTCTATGAAGACCAGTGGCGCAAATAGTGGGTAGGCCTATGCACTATATGCGATGCATAGGGGCGCCACACCAGGGGGGGCGCCAAAGCGACTGTAAAAAAAAAAAGATAATAAAATAAAATTGGTATTTTCTTTATGTTTCTGCTGTTGTGCGTTTCTCAATAGTTTCTGTATTTCCTTAAGGTTATATAACATTTTGGAGGACTAACATGCTAGAGAAGGGCACTCTATCTCATAAGATTCCATCATACAATTTTGACATAGAAGAGGGAGCAGGGGCGCCGCGAGCGCTGAGCGAGCAGGCACTAGTAGTGAGTTGACGTCCATGGGGAAAGATGGATAAAGCAAAAAAGCTGTTGGGGGCTGAAAATAGGAAAAGAAAGAGGGAAATAAGATGTCATGTCAATAATAAGTAAATAAGTGGATGGTGAAAGGCAACAGGTAGTGAAATGGAGGAAAACTAATTTTAAAGGACTGTATAAATATTCTGATCCGGATGTGGTTTGAAGCGCTACAGCCAGTCGGTCAGGACTGCTAAACTAAACTTAAATGAGATGAGCACCACCAGTTTCCAATGGTCTTCTTTATTGAAGATTCGATGACATACTTAGTTGTGTGCTTCTGAAATAAACCCATACAAACAGGAAATGAATAAAGTATACATTAAATACAGTATGTTATCCCACGTTGATGAATCAATCCTGTGTAGCTGCTACAGCATGTGGACTTGTTATTACACAGGTATGACTGCGCATGCAGAACCCTCGTGGCCATTAACGGCTCACATGCACACACGTTTTGCCCTATGCAGCTTACTAGCAGCTTGCTAAATTAACAGGAGGGCACTACAACCACTTTTATACCATACCATAGTTATCAGGTTATATACATACAATTACACACATATTTCCAAACCTGAAATAGCACTTAACAGACGCTACAAAATTGTTCATTAAACTAACTACCACAGACTAGCCTGCTAAGCGGAGAATTAGCATTTTCCCTTTACAGTGTAAAGAACAGCATGACATTATTAAACTAACGGTTCCAATAGAGTTTGCACTTACTTTTAGTTGTCACGCACACATTCAACTGTCAAGTAGGCTTCAACTGTCCACTAGAAACAGGCACAATAATGCGGCAACCAGAACTCCTCGCAGTTCGCATTAAACTCTTACTCCCCACTGACTACGCGAGCCTGCTGGAATTCCCCTACGTGCATACTGCCCCCTGATTGGTCCATTTTCCCTACATTACGGTGGACCTTTTTAACAGCCGCCCCCAAATTAACAACATTAATTTGTACATCAAAAAAGGTCAACATCCACACTTGTATCAACAATCAACATCAAATAGACAAGTCACACAATAGGTCAGCTATCATCAGGTAAAGCAGGAAGCCGGACAAGACGGGCAACTGGCCGGGTGTAAGTCCTGCCCTTGACTTCCACCTTGGCAGCTCTCACTTTCCCATCTGTCCCTGGGAACACCTGTGTGACTCTCCCTACAGGCCAGAGAGCCCGTGGAAGCTGGGGATCGACGATCATCACGACATCCTCAAGTTGAAGATCTGAGGCATCTGTCTTCCACTTCTGGCGGGCTTGAAGGCCTGGCAAGTAGTACTTGATGAAACGCCTCCAAAAATGATCTGCCAGAAGCTGGCTGTGCCGCCAGCGTCGTCGACTCAGCTGTTCTGAGTCCTGGTAGACCACCTGAGGCAACGAAGCATCTCGTCGTCCTAAGAGAAAGCAGTTGGGGGTAATTGGGTCGGGGTCCGCCGCGTCTGCGGACGTGTAGCCCAGCGGCTTTGAGTTGAGGATCCCCTCAACCTCAACAAGGACAGTCCGCAGGACTTCCTCGGTGACGGTCTGCGCTCCAATGATGACTTGCATTGAAGTCTGGATAGAGCGGATTTCTGTCTCCCAGCACCCACCAAAGTGCGGTGCTCCTGGCGGATTGAAACGAAATCGAACCTGCTGACTGGAAAGGTGGGCCTGGAGCTCTGGTTGAAGTGCTCTGAAGGACTCCTGCAACTCGCGATCTCCTCCTTTGAAGTTTGTGCCCTGGTCACACAAAATCTCATGAGGCTTCCCACGTCTTGAGATGAAGCGTCTCATTGCCATGAGGAAAGAGTCTGACTCTAAGCTGGCGAGGAGGTCAATGTGCACTGCCCTGGTAGTCATGCACTTGAACAGCAGTCCCCATCTTTTCTCATTCCGCCGTCCAATTTTAATTAGATAGGGCCCAAAGCAGTCCACGCCAGTTGAGTAGAATGCTGGCTTGAAAACACGCTGTCGAGCTGATGGTAAGTCAGCCATCTGAGGGGGTTCAGGACGCCCTCTCCATTTCCTGCATTCAGTGCACTTGAACTGGTGTCGCCGTACTGCTTCACGCCCTCTTAACACCCAGTACTTTCTCCTCACCTCAGCGAAAACCCTCTCTGTACCTGGATGGAACAGTTGCTCATCATAATCCTTGATGATCAGCCGGGTCAGAGGGTGCTTAGGTTCGAGGATGATTGGGTGGACTGCGTCGGGTTCTAGCTCACTGCATCGCCTAAGGCGGCCTCCCACGCGGAGCAGTCCAGTAGCACTATCTATTTCTGGACAAAGAGAACTCAGCTTGCTACTCCCTGAAATAGGCTTCCCTGACCTCAACTGGGACATCTCTGTTGGGAAGGAGTCTCTCTGTGCTTGAAGAAGGGCTGCTTCTTCAGCTCTCTGGTGAGCGTCCGGGGGTAAAGCCTCTGTGAGGTCGGCCGCCCCGTACAACTGGTGTACACAAGCAGTGATGAACTCACAGAGGGAGTCAGCTTTCTGTGGATCTGGCAATGATGGATTAGTGGTTGTCAGACCGCAGATGACTGACTGCTTCAACTCACCATCTTGTTCAGCTTGCTTGTCCAGCGGTGGCTGTTCCGGCCAGTGTTGCTGATTCAACCCTCGTCTGAGTTCATGAGCTGGACCCTGCAGCGTCCACCCCAGACGGGTCTTCACCGCTGCCGGACCACCAGGGGGACCCAGACGGACAGGTTCTATGGGTGTGATGAGATGTGGGCAGTCAGATCCAATTAAGAGAACTGGTTGTACCTTGTGAAGTGGCTGAAGAGGCAATCCTGCCAGGTGTTTGTACTTCTGCTGCAGTGTGCTGGTATTGTGGGTGTGCTCTGTCAGGCTAAGTAGTTCTGCTGTGAAAGCACCACGGATGCTGTACTCCTTTTGGGGTTCTGTGACTGAAGCTACTGTGAAGGACACCGCCGCCCCATGAAGCACCTGTTGGTCCTGTTTCACTGTCCTGAGAATTAAGTCCTCTGGCGCCCCCTTGAGGCCTAAACGTTGTGCAGCATCATGAAGGATAATGGTCCTCTCTGACCCGTCATCCAAAACTGCATACGCCTCAAGTACCTTGTCTCCATTTCTTAGTAGGACTTTACTGACTTTCAGTAAGACTTTACGGCTGCACACGGGTCGATCTGCATAAAGCACTTCGTTGGTGGTGCTTACCAGACAGTTCTCTGCTGTGCTGGCCTCAGCCTCCTTCTCTTTCCCTCGGTCATTCACATCATGGAGGATGAGAAGGTGTTTCCGGTTACAGGTCTTGCACAAGGCTTTCAGTGTACACTTGGATGCATAATGGTTACGGCCACACCGCCAGCATCTGTTGTTCTGCTTGATCCACGACTCTTTCTGCTCCTTGGTGAGCTCCTTGAACTTGTTACACCCATTGAGAAAGTGGCTGTCATTATCACAGTAAGGGCAGTAGGTCTTGAATTTACCTTTCTGTGGAGGAGGACAAGCTGATGTCTGGGGTGTGGATGTATTACTGCTGTCCACCTTCTCTGTGCTCAGAAGAATGGTAGTGGATCTACCTGTAGGCCTTGTGTCTTTACGGTTCTCTTTCTTCTTTGCTGAAGAATCCTGCCTTGAAGAGCTGGGCAACTTCATGCTGTCTTCATGCACTTGCAGCTCATATTCCAGCCAAGTCGAGAACTCACAGAGTGTGGGTATGGCTACTCTCATGGGATGAAGAAATCTCTTAAAGCTGATCTTCAGGTCATGTGGTAACTTACTCTGTAGCCTTGATACATGTGACCCACAATCTAGCTCTGCACGCCCCTCTGCCCCCAGCTGCCCCAGCATACTGACCAGCGAGCGGACACGAAGAGCAAACAGGCGGAAGTTCTTCTCGTCATCATTGCTGATGTTCGGGCCATCCATGACCTCAGCGATGTGGCTGAGGACCAGCTTATGAGGTTGTCCATACATCCTTGTCAGGGCATGCATCGTGTCTGTGTAGGGGTGCCTTGAATTGCAATAAGAATCTGCAATTAACAGTGCCTCGTCCAACTTCAAATGGTCACAGAGAATCTGAAATTTGAACAGTTCGGTGGCGTCATCAGGGAGCAAATTCTCCAGCGCCATCCTCAGCCTGTAGAACTCTCGTGGATCTGGGGATGAGAAGCGAGGGATGCTTGGCTTTGGACCTCTATATACCCGCTCTTGTGGGCCGGTAGGTAAACCTTGAAGTGGCGGAACCGGTCTGTGAGGTGGTCTGAAACTCACATTGTCAGTGTATGAGTATCCACTGGGGCCATATGATGGAGAAGGCCGCCCGCAATTGACCACTCTCTCTTTCCTCAACTTGATGCACGCTCTGATAGCGACTGGCAGGGTGCAGTGGTTGAAACCTGCTACTCTCTTCATAAAGCCCAGGGCCTTGGTGCAGATGATGAGCTGCAGATGACTGGAGCCAAGGTTCAGCATACTGCCGCTGACTTGTTCTCTGCCCTGGTACCTGGAAGCCGTAACGTGATGAACTATTTGGTGGCTCATCTGACAAACTGAGGCCTCTTAATTGCCCAGCCAACTGTGGGGTGGGCATTGCTTGATGCTGGTACTGCGGAACAGGCGACACTGGATACTGTTGTTGTTGGGACGACATGGCACTAAACTGGTGATGAGCATACAGCGATTCTGGTCTGATTGGAACATGAGGTGAATGGCCAGATGCTCCTTGTAACTGAGAGGCTGCTGGAAGAGACTGTGTCACTGGCTGTGTTAGCGGTGCTGCCAGCTGCTGGAATCCTTGCTTGAGAGCAGCGTTCTCCTGTGACAGGCTCTTCAGCATCTCCATGATTTCTGGAACATGGCGCACGTGGTTACGCAGCTCCTCATTCTCCCTTCTCATTTCTTTCCAGAAGGAGGTCAGCTGAGGTACCTGATCAAGTTGCTCGCGAAGCTCATCATTGTCTTTCTTTAATCCGTCCATAGTGAGCTGCCACTCTTCCTTTAACAATTGGTCCCTTTCTGATGCCTGGTTTATAGGAGAGGAATTACTGATTACGTCCTCTGATGCCTGTGCTGCTTCGTCTACTTCAGGATCTTCACGTGGAGGTGGTGGTGGATGCTCCTTTGCCGGGCCTAATCCTTGGAACACAAAGTCTTGCAGATGTGCGGGCTGCTTCACCTGGCGCTTGGGACGAGTTCCCTCTGGATTAGGGTCGGCCATCAGTCTGTAGTGATTCACTGAATCCGGCTCGAAGGACCAAATTGAAATGGAGGAAAACTAATTTTAAAGGACTGTATAAATATTCTGATCCGGATGTGGTTTGAAGCGCTACAGCCAGTCGGTCAGGACTGCTAAACTAAACTTAAATGAGATGAGCACCACCAGTTTCCAATGGTCTTCTTTATTGAAGATTCGATGACATACTTAGTTGTGTGCTTCTGAAATAAACCCATACAAACAGGAAATGAATAAAGTATACATTAAATACAGTATGTTATCCCACGTTGATGAATCAATCCTGTGTAGCTGCTACAGCATGTGGACTTGTTATTACACAGGTATGACTGCGCATGCAGAACCCTCGTGGCCATTAACGGCTCACATGCACACACGTTTTGCCCTATGCAGCTTACTAGCAGCTTGCTAAATTAACAGGAGGGCACTACAACCACTTTTATACCATACCATAGTTATCAGGTTATATACATACAATTACACACATATTTCCAAACCTGAAATAGCACTTAACAGACGCTACAAAATTGTTCATTAAACTAACTACCACAGACTAGCCTGCTAAGCGGAGAATTAGCATTTTCCCTTTACAGTGTAAAGAACAGCATGACATTATTAAACTAACGGTTCCAATAGAGTTTGCACTTACTTTTAGTTGTCACGCACACATTCAACTGTCAAGTAGGCTTCAACTGTCCACTAGAAACAGGCACAATAATGCGGCAACCAGAACTCCTCGCAGTTCGCATTAAACTCTTACTCCCCACTGACTACGCGAGCCTGCTGGAATTCCCCTACGTGCATACTGCCCCCTGATTGGTCCATTTTCCCTACATTACGGTGGACCTTTTTAACAGGTAGGATGATTTTAAGTGTGACGTCTTTGCTTGGAGGCTTGCAAATATTCATGTTAAGGAGACTGGCTAGCGTATGCTAACACTGGGCATGTAGCAGCCAAAGGTGGGTGGGTTTATGGCTACCTTACAATATGCAAAGCCGAGGTTACTGAGTTGTAAACTGGAAAATATGAGGTAGCATGTACAGTAAATGACAAGAATCTGGAAAATATAACTAATGCAATAACTCTGGTTTACCATGGAATCATGCAGATTAGTTCCCTTTTACTTGGAGGCTTGTACATATTAGTTTTAACAGACTAGCTAGTGTTTGCTAACACGGGGAATGTAGCAGCAAATTGGGGTTTATGGCTAGCTTAATGCAAAACCAATGTTGCTGCGCTGACACCTGGAAAATATGAGGTAGCATGTACAATACATGACAACAATCTGGAAAACATAACTAATGCAATAACTCTGGTTTACCATGGAATCATGCACAGCTTTGCTACCAAATTGGAGGCTTGCAAATATTCATGTTAACAGACTGTTCTCAGATTGGCTAGTGTTTCCTAACACTAGCAGCTGAAGTGGGGTTTACGGCTAGCTTTAATGCAAACCAATGTTTCTGATAGCTACATTTAGATTTTGGTTAAACCCTATGGTACCAATCCCATGCATGACACGTCCAAATTTTATTGAGGTAAAATAACAACTGGTTAACATAAGGTAGAATGCACAATAAATGTCAAGAAGCTGGAAAACATAGCTTACCATGGAATCATTAAAAGATGTTGCACTACCATTAGCTGTTTATGTTAGCTGTGCTGTCAGACATACAGGCTATACATCTGTTCGGTGACAGCAAGCTGTAATTACAGGGTCACATCTCTTTAACGGTCTGTGCTAGTGGCTCAACATATTTGTACTTTTAAAATCCAAAATGTGAATGTAATTTCAACAGCAGCACATCCTTACACGGCATAATAGTGTTTTTAAAAAAAATGTTTTTTAAGTTGTGTTATCTGATGCCATCACTGGGCTGATTTAAGAATTTAATTTAGGCTGCTGCTATATTTAACAGTGAGTTCATTTTATTCAGGTGTGAGGATGGTGGATCAGGAAAGACAGGGGAAGGCAAAAGGTAGGTCTAACATTAGGTGTAAGTTTAGGGGTCTTGATACCAACAGATTAATTTCTTAATATTATTAATAAGGAAAAACTAATATGGAAAATCTGTTACATAATGTTTGTTTGACAATATGTCTTAGTGGAAAAGAACACAGGCAAGGAGTGAATGAGACAGACATGAGGTCAGTGATGGCATCAAGTAGAGATGGGAGCAGTGATGACGTCAGGTTCTATTAGTTAGACCACACAAAACTGAATGTCCAGTATGGTTTGAAGTTCTGTTGAAACAACCTATTCACTGTGTCCTTTTTGGGGAAAATAGTGCAGACAGAGATGGAGAGCCAATCCCCACTGAAGAGGAATTGGAGGAGAATGTGGAACAGAGAGGTGAAGATGAGGTGGAACAGAGAGGTGAAGATGAGGTGGAACAGAGAGGTGAAGATAAGGTGGAAGAGAATGTGGAACAGAGAGGTGAGGATGAGGTGGAACAGATTGTGGAACAGAGAGGTGAGGAGGAGATGGAGGTGGAAATGGAACAGAGAGGTTAAGAGGAGAGGGCTGAGTCAAGGCCTTACTCAGAAGATCCATTTGACTGGCCACCACCACATCAGATCAGGGACTCATTTAGGCAGTGTATGGTGGAAAATGGCCCACAGAAATGTCCTGATGGGTTGTATCCAAAATCAGACAAGAGTAAAAGGTGTTTTTCTAAAGCGTACTGTTTTCGCTCAATGTCCAATGGAGAAAAGGTGGCGCGGGATTGGCTACTGTATTCCAAAAGTACGAATAAGGTGTTTTGTTTTGCGTGTAAACTTTTTGGTGGAGCTAGAGTTGTTGACACACGCTTTGTGGTGGGATACAATAACTGGCAGAGTCTATGAAAAACACTGCAGCACCATGAAACCAGTGGGTTTCACATAAATCTCATGTAGGGAATTTGTAGAAAATTCCAGTGAAAAAGAACAACTTGACAAATCTTATCTTATACCCCCCTACCCCCGTTATTAAAACATGAACCAACCAGTGATCATCATTCTTTGGGTATAAAAACTGATTTATTCTGCAAAGAAAATCTGTTATAATATAAAAGAAAATGATTTAATGTGATGATGAAAAACATAGACAGATTAATTATTATAAAAATCTATTAATTGCATTTTAAGAAAACCCCCCACCTGATTATACTTCCTTAACTAAGACAATTGGTAGACACATTTGGTTAGCAGTTGCATTATTTTGGGTGATGAGGCTTCAGTTTCGATGTGGAGTCAACACAAGTCTCTTCCTCAGGGTGTGCCTAATTTCGGGCATCTGCTTTCTTGCACCAGGCACTGAACTGCCCTCTTTCTGGGCTACTTCATTGTTCACGCGGCGGAGGATGACTTCAATTTCTTCATTCCTAAAACCATATGAGGTGTAGAAAGACATGTTATTATCACAAGATGGTCCCAGTAAGTGAAGTGTAAAATATACATGCTAACGATCTTATCATCAGATTTATATCTACTGAATCTTCCGGATATTTCAATATCATTAATGTTGAGTTTCACATTTACCTCGGACAGCCCTCCTTCAACTGCTTACAGACAGATTGGATGAACCAGCTCCCCGTTTTTATGTTTCTAAAAGCCTCACAATCTTCGACAGTGGCAATATTAACCAGAACATCTGATTCCTGAGGGATGAATATCGGGTGAGGGTTATCACCCTGCAGATCTTTTAATAACACCCCAGGATGTGGAGCCACTCCCTGGCAGGCCTGGATCAGGAACACTTTGGGCTTGTCAGTAAGGGGAGATTGATGAGATGCCATGAAGGTTTTCGTTATTTCTTTGATAGCGAGGGGCTCGTCATCAATCCCAAATACGACGCCCTTGTTTCCGTGACTAAGAACACAGCAGATGAAGGCATCGCCATGCTTAGGGGCCTCTTGAAGATCGATGAATCTGCTGTGAGTCCACTCCTTGACATTGAACTCCTTCAGCAGAGAGGGGTCACACTGAGAAGCAAAGCATTCCAGCACTCGCTTCATCTGGTCCTTGGTTTGGTCTTTACACATCAGCACTCTGAACCTCAGCCAGCTGAAGACCTCTGCCAGGCTTTCTGCAGTGAAATAAAACCTAGTTAGACTTCAACAGGCAAAAACGGGATAAGAATGTAAATCTATCTACTCTGTAACATACCAACATCTTTATCAGATCCAGTTCTCCCTTTACTATACAAAAAATTTACGTTGTTGATGATCAGGCAGAGGCCGGTGGGCTGGCTGTTCAACTCATATTCCTGCAACAGCAGTAACAATTTCACACAAACACATAATGATGACACTAACTGGAATGGATTAGGGCTGGGCTATGTGGATTTCCACAAAATATTTCCACGTTAAGGTTTTTGATGAATAATGATAGTTATGTAGATATAATAGTTAATTAGTGCTGCAGATAATTAAATATACTACTATTTAAACTAAAAACACAAACTCTTTTAAGTGTAGTCTCTTGAAAGAGCCTGTTAGCCACTCCAAAATCCAAGATGAGAGCAATTTTCAAGATGGTCAGCAATAATGGCTCAGAAATGTCTTTTTTTTGCCATACAATCCCGTTCACTTGACCTATGAATGATATTGGTGTCAAATCTTACATAAATGACCAAGTAGAAACCAGGAATGATTCAGAAGCTGGCCAAGCCATACAATCTAAATAATCTGCCAATGGAAACCTGGGTAGCTTAACATGCACGGTAGTTGAGGTGGTAGGGGTATTTTGGGGTGAAGGAGTGCAGTACTGTATAGGTACACTGGTGAAATCATGGTGTTTACTGTTGGAAGCTAATTTAGCTAATATAGAAGACTAGAATTAATATAAGTGTGGTTTAGTTTCCCAAATGTTTTCTAATAAGCCCCACATGTTTACATTCAGTTTTTTAAAATGACAGAAAAAAGCTGTGAAGAGTTTTCTAAATAGAGAATTTGGCTGTTATTCAAAACCAAAATCACAGAATTTGATTCCTCTGCTGGAAAGTACGGACATCTTGGAAATTGGTTGCCTTTTTCAAAATTAGAGTGGCTAACAGCTTTTAAAAAAAAAAAAAATGGCCCAGAGGAGATGTTGGTGCTTGCATTCACATATGAATGATTTTTTTACATCTATCTGCAGCATTAAAAGACAAATAGAACAGACAGAAAAATCAGGTAAATATGGGAAATGACATCACTACTATAATGCATTATTTTGAACAAAGACATTACACTTATGCAGTATTACCACGTCATTAATGTAAGATGATATCTAGACTCATAGCTCTTTAACTTTACTTTTTTCCTTTATTACTCTTAACCAATTTCAATCTTATCCTATTAGTTAGAACAGTATTACAAAGCTACTAATATATATGTTAATACAGGATTATAAATATGTAAATTGTTTCTCTTTGACAAAGGCTAACTAAAAACCCTGACTCAAGCCTTTTTGCATTAAGTGTGCTTTTTCAATATTAGGTTATCTCACCTCTTGTCGCATTTGTTTCTGATCATCTGCAGGAATAAGAGGGAAACAGAAGGACCTTTTACAAACGTCCCATTTTAAAACCTCAACCTCACTTACAAACATTTGGCATGCATATTATTTATTTAATTCTTAACGTACCGGTGTTTTCATCTGAACAAGCTTGGACAGAGTAAGGTAAGAGGCAGGTTTCCTTCTTCAGCATGTTCTTCAGCTGAGGGTACGTCTGCTGGATTTCGTCATCAGTTTGCAGAAGGGTCAGGAAGGCTTGGCAGGTCTCCTCTCCTTTGTTCATGACCTTATCCACAAACTCCACAACGTGGCCCTCTTCATTTAGTCTGTTGATCCCTTTCAGATTGTTGTACTCACGTGAAGTTATCAGGTTGTTCTGAACAGCTTTGTTGAGGATTAGCATGTAGTCTGCACACAAAGTCTCCTGAATAGATGTCTTATTACTTCTCATAAGTTCTTTGGCTGCCATGCTGAATCTGACAAATACAGACGAAAACAACACGCATAGTAAATGCACTGGTCTATTTTTTTTAGCTATGAACATGGTGAACTCTTCCGTAGAACTGCGTGTCATAATCTGGCACAACAAATAAAATTGATCATTTTAAATGAGTTTTAAAAGCAACAAAATACAGCATCAAACATTACTTTAAAAACTGGGCAACATCGCTTGAAATGTGTAGTTTTAGTTTTGAAATTCATGCTAACATGCTATATATCGGCTTACTTTTGAAACGATTTCCTACGATGATGGCATTAAGTAAAGTTGCTAAAGGTAACTACTGCAAATCAAACAAAGAAACACAATGTTTCAGTAAATTGTACCGTGTCTCTTCCTCGTGCCCGTGGGAACAGCAGATCTGCTTTCGATTTCAAAAATCGGAAATCCTCTTTAGGACCAATGTGTTTTAGGTTAGTGGATTTGGGTGTTTTTGTGGCGCTAGTTCACCACCTAGTGGAAGATTATCAGCATTTAACTGTGGGTCGTTGTAAAGAGGTAATGACAGTAGACGAACAGTTAAGTCAGTGGTGTTTTCATATCCTCCGACAAATGGTGCTTTCAATAGCACAACACATATTTATTTAAAACAAAGGTAAGAAAGTATTGTGAGGGTTGAAAGGAGTCTAGCCACTTAGAAAAAGACAATCTTCCTCCGTTGAATTACCCTTCCCTGGTGGTCTAGTGGTTAGGATTCGGCGCTCTCACCGCCGCGGCCCGGGTTCGATTCCCGGTCAGGGAACTACTCTTTTGTTTTTTAAGACATTCTTAAGTCGCTGTCTAAAAGCCTCAACAAATATAACAACAACAACAAAAACAATTACATTTCAATTTCATTCAGTGAATATCTGCTTCCTTTAGGAATACTAATTCATCATAATGGTTTTTATATTTTGATTCTCATTTTTTTGTCTCTAAATTAGCAACATATAGTTGTAGTAGTAATATATTTTCAAGGCAAGACAAAGCAATATCCCAAAAACTTTGGAACACTTTTACATTAAATCCCAGTTTTAATTGAATTGAAGTCAATGTACCAGTGCAAGTTCAACAAATGTATAAAACATTTTAGAAATATCAAGGTCACAACCTTCTCAATTTATTTTTAGAAAATGAACATATTTCAGTAATTTTCCATTGTCTTTGTCTCCCACTTTAGTTTTTACTGTATTTATTATCAACACATTGCTTCAGAAAAGCTAAGAAATATTTTGATTTTGTATTGTATTTATCAAAAAAAGACAAATGAAGTAACAGGAAGTAGCCTAATGTTTCCTGAAGCTTTGTGCATGCTTTTTCTTTCCCCAGAAATGTTTCACCGTCTTCAGTCACTGAGAGTTCTGTCAGAGTAGAAGGACCACGGGAGGTAACGGTTTCTTATTACTACTATTTTCAACATTGTACTGTAGATGGATTCTTTAAAATTGTATTCAAGGAAGCTTAGACCTAAAATAGCTAATCATCATCCCTTTATATATGGTTTATCCATTTGTCACTTTTACAGTTTTTTACAGTTGCTAACACAATAAAATGACATGCATAGCACAATTATTTAAACTGACACACAGAGAGCAAAACCTCTTCTCAAGTCTCCAAAACTCTAAACACATTTTCTGCTTTACACACATTTTGCAATCCAAAATGGCACTTTTTAAATGCACTGAACACGATTCTCTGCATAAGACACAACAATCTGACACAAAATCACATGTTTGCCATATCAAAACACTGTCAAAATAACACTTCATGAGCTAATTGGCCAAAATATGTGCCACCTGGCCAAACACCTCAATGCTTAATTGTTAGCACTTCAATCAGGAAGTAAGCACTATAAAAGCACCACAGGTGAGCATCTTTGTTTTACAACAACAATGGAAAACGTCGCAGAGAGAGGAAGAGGAAGGGTGAGAATGAGAGGAGGAGGAAGAGTGAGAGGTAGGGGTAGAGCTGGTAGAGGAGTTCATGGCCAAAGACAACAACTTTCAAATGAAATCAGAGCAACCTGAGTTGATCATGTCATCAACCATGGGCTGACAATGCGAGAGGCTGGACAGAGAGTGCAGCCCAACTTGAGCCGTTTTACTGTCGCCTCTGTCATCCGGACATTTAGACTGGAGCACAGGTATGCAACCAAAATTTCTTTCACACTTTGTAGTACACGCCATTTCATAGTGTATCAGTTGGGTGACACCTGTTTACTTCATGAATGACTGATGTCATACACTTACTGTACACGTTTCCTGTATCATTTACTCTACTGTGGGGGAAATATCTTCAGGCTGCATTGCCCTATGTTTTAGTTTTTTTGTTTTTCTAAAGGACTGAGAGACGCAACCATGGTGGAGGAAGGGGCCTAATGTTCACTGGGGTACAGGAAGCTGCCATTGTAAACTTGGTTTTGGAAAGTAATGAAATCAGATTAAGAGATATTCAAAGTCACATCATCCAAGACAACACCATATTCAACAACATTCAACAAGTCAGTTTGTCCACATTGGCTCGCGTTCTCGAGCGAAACCAAATCAGTATGAAACAACTTTATAAGGTGCCTTTTGAGAGAAACTCTCAAAGACACAAAGAGCTCAGAAGAGCATATGTGGATCTGAGTACAATATTGACTACAGTACACTGCATGCAACATTGTTTCCCAGTGTACTGATAACACTATATTGACTGATTTTTGTTCTTTGTTTCTAGGGAGTTCTGGAAATGGATGCTCATGCAATCCCGCATGAGTTCATCTTTATAGATGAGGCTGGGTTCAACTTAGCAGAGACCAGAAGAAGGGGAAGGAACGTCATTGGCCACAGAGCCATTATAGATGTTCCTGGCCAACGTGGTGGGAACATCACAATGTGCACTGCCATCTCCAATACGCATGGTGTCCTCCACCGTCATGCCAACCTTGGACCATACAACACAGCCCATTGTCTCACATTTCTGGACAGACTCCACAATATTCTCATACCACCAGAGCGTATGAATGATGCAGAGCATCGAAGAAACAGGTATGTTATAGTATGGGACAACGTGAGCTTTCATCGTGCAGCCCCAGTCCAAACCTAGTTTGCTGACCACCCACCATTTGTCGTGCAATACCTCCCACCATACTCACCATTTTTGAACCCCATAGGAGAGTCCTTTTCAGCATGGCGGTGGAAGGTTTACGACCGGCAGCCCTTTGTGCGCATGCCTCTTTTGCAGGCTATGGAAGAGGCATGTGATGAAATTGATGTGGGTGCGATTCAGGGATGGATAAGGCACTCAAGGCGCTTCTTCCCTCGAAGTCTGGCAAGGGAAGATATTGCCTGTGATGTGGACGAGGCATTGTGACCAGATCCAGCTATGCAGCAAGATGCTGCCTAACTACAGTATTTTTCTCACCTCTTTTTTTCATATATATTTTTTCTGCACATTTTTTCTGTAGTTTTCTTTTTCAGTTTACTGTTTTTTGTTAGCATATTTTTGCTCACTCCAATGTATCTGCTGTGCATTTTTTGCATTTACTTTTTTGGTGAAAAATAAAAAATAACAGCAGCATGTGTGTGTATCTGCAAATATTTCTGTGCATGTGAACAATCTGAAGAATTTTTCAACAATTTGAACTATTTTAGTATTATGGTAAAGCTTACTAAAGAGGTTAGTGCTTTACCTTTTGCCCAACAGTGTGAAGTTGGTGTGTGCCGTTTGGTGCAAAGGTTTGATTTTCATAATGGTATATGTAGTTTTGGTTGCAGTGCTTCATTTTGCAGGATATATGAGGTATTTTGCAGTTTGGGTGTGTGGTTGTGTGAATTGTGTTAAGCATTTTGATAAAACCAGGATGGTTTCCAAAATTGTGTTCAAGCAATTGTAAAAAACTGTAAGAGAGAAAGTTTAGCAGGGTGAAAACAAAACAAAGCATTGATAACTTTTTCTTTTTTAGTGGAAAATGTAAAAGCTTTTTTCCGCATGACGTAAAAAAGTAAGATTAATACGAGGAAAGCTGTTTCTTTGAATTTGATTATAGGGCATAAATATGTGTTACTGTCAGTCACTAAATGTAAGCACTTAAAAAGGGGAAGTATTAACAGGCAGGAAATGTGTTAATGTGGAACGATACAAGAGGTTCTCTATGTACTTTTGTGCCAGACAGTAATAGTAATGTGTTTCTGTTTCCCCCCCCCCCCCACACACACACAAAAAAAACACGCCCCTGTATACAAATGTTGAATCATGTAGGGCTTCTGTTTGTAGAAAATTCCAGTGAAAAAGAGCAACTTGACAAATCTTATGTGCACCCCCCTACCCCCGTTATTAAAACATGAACCAACCAGTGATCATTATTCTTTGGGTATAAAAACTGATTTATTCTGCAAAGAAAATCTGTTATAATATAAAAGAAAAATGATTTAATGTGATGATGAAAAACATAGACAGATTAATTATTATAAAAATCTATTAATTGCATTTTAAGAAAACCCCCCACCTGATTATACTTCCTTAACCAAGACATTTGGTAGACACATTTGGTTAGCATTATTTTGGGTGATGAGGCTTCAGTTTCGATGTAGAGTCAACACAAGTCTCTTCCTCAGGGTGTGCCTAATTTCGGGCGTCTGCTTTCTTGCACCAGGCACTGCACTGCCCTCTTTCTGGGCTACTTCATTGTTCACGCGGCGGAGGATGACTTCAATTTCTTCATTCCTAAAACCATATGAGGTGTAGAAAAACATGTTATTATCACAAGATGGTCCCAGTAAGTGAAGTGTAAAATATACATGCTAACGATCTTATCATCAGATTTATATCTACTGAATCTTCCGGATATTTCAATATCATTAATGTTGAGTTTCACATTTACCTCGGACAGCCCTCCTTCAAATGCTTACAGACAGATTGGATGAACCAGCTCCCCGTTTTTGTGTTTCTAAAAGCCTCACAATCTTCGACAGTGGCAATATTAACCAGAACATCTGATTCCTGAGGGATGAATATCGGGTGAGGGTTATCAGCCTGCAGATCTTTTGATAACACCCCAGGATGTGGAGCCACTCCCTGGCAGGCCTGGATCAGGAACACTTTGGGCTTGGCAGTAAGGGTAGATTGATGAGATGCCATGAAGGTTTTCGTTATTTCTTTGATAGCGAGGGGCTCGTCATCAATCCCAAATACGAGTGACTAAGAATACAGCAGATGAAGGCATCGCCATGCTTAGGGGCCTCTTGAAGATCGATGAATCTGCTGTGAGTCCACTCCTTGACATTGAACTCCTTCAGCAGAGAGGGTCCTCTGGTCCTTGGTTTGGTCTTTACACATCAGCACTCTGAACCTCAGCCAGCTGAAGACCTCTGCCAGGCTTTTCTTTTTCCAAGGCGTATGACAGGGTTCCAGGGAGATACTGTGGGAGGTGCTGCGGGAGTATGGGGTGAGGGGGTCTTTGCTCAGGGCCATCCAATCTCTGTACTCCCAAAGCGAGAGCTGTGTCCGGGTCCTCGGCAGCACGTCGGACCGTTTTCCGGTGAGGGTTGGCCTCCGCCAGGGCTGCGCTTTGTCACCAATCCTGTTTGTGATATTCATGGACAGGATTTCGAGGCGTAGTCGTGGGGGAGGGGGTTTGCAGTTCGGTGGGCTAAGGATTGCACCACTGCTTTTTGCAGATGATGTGGTCCTAATGGCTTCATCGGTCTGTGACCTTCAGCACTCACTGGATCGGTTCGCGGCCGAGTGTGAAGCGGCTGGGATGAGGATCAGCACCTCCAAATCTGAGGCCATGGTTCTCAGCAGGAAACCGATGGATTGTCCACTCCAGGTAGGGAATGAAGCCTTACCCCAAGTGAAGGAGTTCAAGTATCTCGGGGTCTTGTTCTCGAGTGAGGGAACAATGGAGCGTGAGATGGGCCGGAGAATCGGAGCAGCGGGAGCGGTACTGCAGTCGCTTTGCCGCACCGTTGTGACGAAAAGAGAGCTGAGCCAGAAGGCAAAGCTCTCTGTCTACCGGGCCATCTTCGTTCCTACCCTCACCTTTGGTCATGAAGGATGGGTCATGACCGAAAGAACGAGATCGCGGATACAAGCGGCCGAAATGGGATTTCTCCGCAGGGTGGCTGGCATCTCCCTTAGGGATAAGGTGAGAAGTTCAGTCATCCGGGAGGGACTCGGAGTAGAACCGCTGCTCCTTCGCGTTGAAAGGAGCCAGTTGAGGTGGTTCGGGCACCTAGTGAGGATGCCACCTGGGCGCCTCCCTAGGGAGGTGTTCCAGGCACGTCCAGCTGGGAAGAGACCGAGGGGTAGACCTAGGACCAGGTGGAGGGATTATATCTCTTCACTGGCCTGGGAGCGCCTTGGAATCCCCCAGTCAGAGCTGGTTGATGTGGCCAGGGAAAGGAAAGTTTGGGGCTCTCTGCTGGAGCTGTTACCTCCGCGACCCTGACGGAAAAGCGGGAGAAGATGGATGGATGGATAGTTCACCAGCTAGCGGAAGTTTATCAGCATTTAACTGTGGGTCGTTGTAGAGAGGTAATGACAGTAGACGAACAGTTAAGTCAGTGGTGTTTTCATATCCTCCGACAAATGGTGCTTTCAATAGCACAACACATATTTATTTAGAACAAAGCTAATTATTGTGAAGGTTGAAAGGAGTCTAGCCACTTAGAAAAAGGCAATCTTCCTTCGATGAATTACCCTTCCCTGGTGGTCTAGTGGTTAGGATTCGGCGCTCTCACCGCCGCGGCCCGGGTTCGATTCCCGGTCAGGGAACTACTCTTTTGTTTTTAAGACATGCATAATTCTGTATTATTCTTAAATCGCTGTCTAAAAGCCACAACAAATACAACAACAACAACAATTCAATTTCAATTTCATTCAGTGAATATCTGCTTCCTTAAGGAATACTAATTTATCATAATGGTTTTTATATTTTGATTCGAATTTTTTTGTATCTAAATTATCAGCATATAGTTGTAGTAGTAATATATTTTCAAGGCAAGACAAAGCAATATCCCAAAAACTTTGGAACACTTCTACATTAAATCCCAGGTTTAATTGAATTGAAGTCAATGTACCAGTGCAAGTTCAACAAATGTATAAAACATTTTAGAAATGTCAAGGTCACAACCTTCTCAATTTATTTTTAGAAAATGAACATATTTCAGTAATTTTCCATTGTCTTTGTCTCCCACTTTAGTTTTTACTGTATTAATTATCAAATTCTGTCAGAAAACTAAGAATTATTTTGATTTTGTATTGTATTTATCAAAAAAAGACAGATGAAGTAACACGAAGAAGCCTAATGTTTCCTGAAGCTTTGTACAGTGTGTGACGTCATGCTTCGTCTTTCTCCAGAAATGTTTCACCGTCTTCAGTCACTGAGAGTTCTGTCAGAGTAGAAGGACCACGGGAGGTAACGGTTTCTGATTACTACTATTTACTACAGTACAATTGTTTCATTGTACTATAAATGGATTCTTTAAAATTGTATTCAAGGAAGCTTAGACCTAGAATAGCTAATCATCATCCCTTTATATATGGTTTATCCATTTGTCACTTTTTAGAGAGAAAGTTTAGCAGGGTGAAAACAAAACAAAGCATTGATAACTTTTTCTTTTTCTGTGGAAAATGTAAAAGCTTTTTTCCGCATGACGTAAAAAAGTAAGATTAATACGAGGAAAGCTGTTTCTTTGAATTTGATTATAGGGCATAAATATGTGTTACTGTCAGTCACTAAATGTAAGCACTTAAAAAGGGGAAGTATTAACAGGCAGGAAATGTGTTAATGTGGAACGATACAAGAGGTTCTCTATGTACTTTGGTGCCAGACACTGTATGCCCAGGATTATGGAGTAATAGTAATGTGTTTCTGTTTATGTGTGTGTTGTTGTGTGTGTGTGTGTTTGTTTGTGTTTGTGTTTGTGTGTGTGTGTGTGTGTGTGTGTGTGTGTGTGTGTGTGTGTGTGTGTGTGTGTGTGTGTGTGTGTGTGTGTGTATGTTTGTCTAAAACCCTTAGGTATGCCATGAAGCTGTTTCCTGCACATCCAATACTTTGGTCCAGTTTGCTGGTTTTGTTTGCTTTACAAATAGGTAGGTAACACACAGGCACGTACACACAGGCACGCACACACACACAAACACACACACACACACAATAGATTGGTTATCTTGCTTCCTTAGGGTGGTGCCGAACTTCAATTTCCTTGTAAATTCTATCACAGTGATCGGCTTCCTATAATTCTTCCTAAATCACGGAAAATACCCCAAAATGTAAATTAATTAAGTATGTTGTACTTTGAAAAAAAATATGCTTTCATCCTTTTTTGGAATTTAAATGGAAATGCATCGATGCTTACATTGGTCCACATATGTGTGAGCATCTTTAAAGTTAGAACTGGACCATCTGTTGCCTTTAATTTCTCCCTGTGCTTAAAATCTAAATGTATTTACTTCTTTAATAGAGGCGGAAGTTAACATTTCAGATGTCTGTGAGGATAAAAGGGCTTCTGATGAGGTGAGAAATCAATTTCTTTCTATTTTTCTATTGTCCAAAGGTGACAAAGTCACATTTAAAAGATTCCTACTTGCAGATGTATTTTCTGATTTCTATATTCTGTTCTCGATTTTTGTGGAACTGTTTTCAGATCGATGTACAGACTACGTCAGTGCAACTGCATTATGTAGAGATGGATCAGCTATATAATAAGTTTCACTGCCTCCTTTACCCAACAAATATACTTAACTGCTCCTGGTCATTTAACACCTTACATCAGGATACTCAGCTCTTTGTCAACATCAGGTATTTTTTAAAATGATACATTAGACATGTGACATAGAGGGTTTTTATGAATAATTAAAGGTATACTTACAATACAATGCATCTTTTTCCCTCTCTTTTCAACCAGCATCTGTGATGGTGACAAATCAGTTCAGTCTGCTGACCTGTCATCTGAGGAGAAAGTCGGATCAAGGTCTTTGGCTCTGCCTGATGACAAGTTGTCACTTTTAATCCTACACTTCAACGTCACCCTGCATGACAAGTGGACATTCTACACCTCTAAATACGACCTCAACATGCTAGGTAATACAAGACAAACCCTCATTGAGTTGTTGAGTAGGGGAGAACCGGATGGGTTTTCCCATCTTGTTTCTTGAGAGCGCTGTTAGAAGATGCAGATACTGATTGGGGTCAAAAGCTAAGCAACAGGGTAATTTCACGATGAAATAAACTTGATAATGGAGTGAGAGACAATTTTCGTGTCCTACATCAAAATAATCAAACCATTTTTACCATATAAAAAGAGAGAGGAGAGCTTGTTTATTCATTCGCAATTGGAACATGTGGTTGTTAGCTTAGTTGCTAGCAGAAATCCCAGTTTGGGAATATATATACAGTATAATAGTTACTCTTCCAGTTAGAGTCCAAAGCAGACATTCAGCCTGATTTTTTAATAATTATTCTACAAATGTTGTCGTTGTTTGTGCCACAGAGGTCCTGTCTCCACCGCCAAACATCAGTGCATCAATCAAAGATGGAGGTCTGTTGGTGACATGGGATCTGCCCCAAAGTAGAGTTGACATTCACTCCTCCTGCTTTGAATACCAGCTGGACATCAGTGAGCAGCCATGTGTGTGGGGATATGGATGTCAATTATTCAATAACGTAGGTTACACTTTCTATGATGCCTTAAAATGCATTACAAACATACTTCTAATTCATTCATATCCCTATTAACTATCAAAATAAACATAAAGGATTAATCTGTCTGCTTTGTAACATTAATTACATATAAAGTAAGGACCTAATAATGTCTCATAAGATCATATGTTATACTACACACTATTTTTGAACTTGTAATACTTTATAATATTTTGTAAATTGTGTTTTTCTTTTTCTTAATATTTTTTTAAAATGCGTATTTTCTTTTGTAAAGCTGTCTTTGCATTCAAAAGTTAGTAAGTGAAAATGACGAAGTATTATAACACTAGATATAAAATACTTTATCATGTGTTGATTGTTGCTATAAAGTATTATTTACAAGTCCTTTTAGCAATGATAACAGTGCTATAAGCAGAACAAATATAAGTATGTATAATGCATTATAGACACTTAGTAAGTGTAGTGCATTATTTTCTTGATCCTTTATTTTCTTTTTAAACAGGAAACACGCAAAGAGTTTACTGAGCAGCGGTCCTATAGAGAGACCAATGTAGATCTCTCTTCCAACTACAGAGTGAGGATGAGGACGAGGAAGAGCAACATTTGTGTGAATTATCTTGAATGGAGTGAATGGAGCCACGCTGTCAGTGGGTGCTGCTTTTCAGATTTTCTCCAATAGTGATCTGGGCTGGCGACTTTAAATCATCCCCATCCATCCACACACAATGTATAATTTTTTTCATCTTCATGTGTGTATGTGTGATTACAGCTGTGGAAAAGTCCACTTACAAATTCAACAATCTGGTGATCGTCTCAATTTCACTTGGAATACCCATGATCCTCCTGGCTGTGCTGTTGCTTCTCCGCCATCAGAGGTACTGTTTCTGTCTCCCTCTGAATAACTAGCATGATGATTGATGTTACACACACACTCACACACACACATTCACACACACACACACACACACACACACACACACACACACACACACACACACACACACACACACACACACACACACACACACACACACACACACACACACACACACACACACACACACACACACACACACACACACACACGTAAAGCTCCTCAGAGGCTATTTTATATTATTTGTATTCCGCCTCAGTAAACGGTTTCTAATCTGACAACAGACACTCTGTGCTGTCTTTTAAATGTCAACAGATTGGGGGAAGTTATAATACAAAGAAAAGAGAAGTAAAAGGAGTGTATGAGTGGTTGCGGTGCTCTTTTTTTCTGTAAAGCCACAAAAGACGGACACCTAAATTTCCTTAATGTTAACACAGAAACCCCCCACAGAGACACATGGGAGAACACAACATGAAATTCTCAAGAACATTAAGGAAGGATGTGCATCTTTTCTTCCATTTATAGCAGTTTCACTTTATATGTCTAACTTTTAATTTTGAAATTGAAATTAAAACTAGAAAGATATTAGTTTATCCAATGTCATAAAGGGCAGCTGTGTGTCCTAAAATGTGTGTTACACTTTTTACGTCCAGGTCTATAATGCATTAACACACACTTATCATTATAACCTACTTAAAACTGTAGTTATTGCTTTAAGCACTCATAATAACTTATGTTACAATTGTTTATAACAATAATAACAACTTATGAATGTCACAATGTTTATTTTTCGGTTTTATTTTGAATTGCCACGGTCTGTCTGTATTCCAGTTTTATTTTGGAAAGTGTTCACCCCCTGTCGTATGTCTGTGTCTGCTTCCTGTCTCTGTGTTTTCCCTTCTGTTTGATTACCTGATTGGGATCACCTGGTGCTCCTGTGTTTTTCCTCCCTCTCAACCTATGTCTTGTCTATGTGATTAGTCCTGCTGGTATTTAAGTTCTGTTTGTTGTCAGATCCTTGATGTTGAATGTTTATGTTGAGAGAGTGAGTGTTTTGTTTTTGTCTTCTTTGGCCTTGCTTTTGTCTGACAACAGACAATAAAGTAACCTTGTTCTGCACCTGGGTCCTTACTTCTCGCAAGCCGTGACAATAAATCAGATAACCCTTCTGTTATATTCGTTTTTCTGTAACTGTCAAAATATTCCTGGTCAATGTGACCCTGCATGTTTAATTATTCAAAAATTGTCAGAAACCCCAACATCCTGATTTCTTTGTTTGTACATTGTTTGTACCTCTTATTACTATCAATACATATTTAGTGCACTTGTGTTATTCACCTCTCACAGATCATGGTTCCATTAGGATAATTCACTAGTTTTTCACAAAAAAATACACATTCAAACACATTTTTCTGTACATTGGAAAAAACTAGATATAAAATACATTAGTTTTGCATAACATAAAATGTTTTAAATTATTATTTTTTTCCATCAGGTGATGTTGATAAATAGAGATGAGACACCTCTTCTGTTCATGGTCAAATCATGGTGTTCCGGTCTGTGGGACCCGTTTAATTTTTTCTCAAGCAAGAAATGATACAATTAATTATTTTTTGAAAACTCAGACTCAATGGCCTTGGCTCATTTACTATGAAGAATATATATCATTACACATTTTCAATGACAAGACGTTCTACACCCACTATAGTGTTTAAACATTTTGAATATTTAAAAGTGCTAAAATTATATAGTTCTAGGCTCTGAGCAGACTAAAAAGCATCGAAGGGCACATATGATGTTCATTTTGGTAGAAAGTTATACCAAAACATCTACTGACATTTGTTACTATGCTCGTGTTTCAGGCTGTCTAAGGTCCTGTTTCCTCCGATTCCACGCCCACCACAAAAGTACCAACATTTCCTGGAAAAAAATGACACATTCAATGTAAGTACATACTGTACAGATGTCGTAACCGTTAACCCAACCGCGACCACTTCTGTAACAATGTATTGTGTTGTTAATCAGTTCGTCCACCCTAATCAGTCAGCTGAGCCTGCGGAGGAGATAACAGAGGTGGAAGACATGGAGCAAAAGCCCGGGTAGACATTGTAAAAGCCAGATGGGAAGGACACATTTACATTTTGAATTATGCCTGAGGTTTCTGCTGGACCTTTTCTTTTTTTTTTGTCATTGTGCATTTTCAAGTTCTAATATGTTTCAGCAACAAGCTTAACTGTGTTGAGTGCTAGCGAAGTGTGTGTAGGTTTGTTTTCATTTGACCTTATGTCCCTCATTTCTTAATAACCATACAGTCCAGTCAGGCCAACATGTTTGGGAAGGTTTAGCAACACGGGATGTAAATGTGTACAGCAATAACTGTACAATATGCTTTGAAATTGTATGCTTATAGTTTATATTCTTTGTATCTTGGGTGTGATGATATAAAGCTGGCTTTGGCTCTTTCTGCTGTACAAATGAACATTTCCCCTCTGTGGGACGAATAAAGGTATTCTGATTCTGACTATAATGTGAAAATATATTTTGCCCAGCTTCTTTCATTAACTTGTTTACGTTTTTGTTCTTTCATTTAAAAAGAGGAAGTGTCAGTTGAGAGTTTTGATGAAAATCTCTCTGCTATGTATAAACTTACTAGTTAAATGAACCTGAAATGTTGATGGAGCGCTTGTGCTTACCTTTTTGTACATTTTTCATATGAATTAAAGTGGATAATGTTATAATATCGTGTACGCCTTTGAACTGATTTTATTTATGTATCCTGATTATACATGGTGTTCCAATGGGAGTCTACAGAGGACAAAAACAGCAAAAGCATAACTAAACATTTAGAAAAAAACAAAACACAAACAAAGCATACAGACACAATAGTTTGGAGGGGCATCAAACCGGTTCAATGAAATTTAAAAAACTAAAATATTGAAATTAACATTATCGTGAACATGGGAGCCAGTAGAGCCAGTTACACAATTTCAGCATTTTCAATTGTTTTAATCCTATCTGTCTGTTAAAGCTAAAGCAACAAGTCAGTCAAACTGAACAGGGTTAATAAAGCTGTTTCATAAAGCAGACTCTTAGCATATGAGCTCAGACTAAAGTTTGGTTTAAGAATTAAATTCAAACATAAACGGGACACGTGTTAAATTACGTCAATTCACCATAACTACTTTTAAAAAAAAACATAGACCACCTAATTCTGTCCTGTTACCTTGTACCTGACACCTGATCAAAAACAGATCCAGTGTCAGTGTTTATTTTATACCCTTGTACAAACTGGGTAGAAAGGACCTGGGAAATGATTTTACGTGTAAGGCAATATCAGTCAGGAATTGACTAGTGTATCAGGGCAAGAATAAGCAGAAACATGTTTTTTTATAGCAACTGTGTAAAAATAAAAGTTAAAAAACAGATAGAGGAGAAGTTTAAAGCACTGATAAGAAGAGACTGAGCTTGTTTCTGCACATCACTGTGGGTTCAAGTCAAATGGTTCAATCTATAAAGCAACAATTGTGGGTCAGAGGTGTTTACTATCTTTATGATAAGCCAATGGCAGCCCAGCGCATATTATCTTTATAATATGCACAGAGTTGTTTATTATCTTTATAATATGCACAGAGTTGTTTATTACCTTTATAATAATAAACAACTCTCTGCGTTTCACACATTCATGGTTGGGCGGAATACTTTGCAGATACTTTAGACTTAGATTTCAAGTAGTAAACAACTGTCAATTCCATCTTTATTTACAAATTGGACTTTAAAATTGGCCCTATTAACGCTTTTGGGGTTTTCCCTTTCCTGTAGTGTTTTATAAAGGTTTTTGTGCATTTAAAAGGTCTGCAAGTCTAAAATCCCAAAGTTCCCTTCAGAGGGAGTTTCTCTCCTACACAATAACCTGCTTCAATTCTGACCTTGACTTATTTTTGATAGTAAATATCAAAAGATATTGCACAATTTGCTCATCATTCCTTTTTTCACCACTTCTCTTATTCTCTGGCCTGAAGTGAGTCGATGGCTTGGAGCTCTGCAGAAAACCTCTCTCCCAGATCTTTGTTGGCCTGCAGGAAGCTGCTCAGGCTCTTCAGCTGCTCAGTGCCCTAGGGAAGAGACAGAGTCAGTCCAAGTCATGTGACATCTTTCTGTATGTAAAATGTACGTGAACTCTTTTGTTCTTTGCACCTGTGTATCGTGGTCAGCAGCGTGCAGTAACTCCTGCAGCCTCTCTTGTAGCAACTCAGCTTCCCACTGGCTGATTAAGTCAGCGCTGGGCTCCCCTTGGCTGACAGAATCACACTCTAATCCACCCATGGCGTCAGAATCGATGGAGTCCAAACCCGATACACATATGGACAAATCTACAGACAGCATCTGGACAAACAGAACTCAAAGTCACACAAACTGTGATGCAAAACAACATGGCTGCAACTATGACATCATAACAGTATTTATTTTTTGGGAAGAATGGCAAAATATGTTTGAGCCAGCTGCTCCGAACAAATAGGGAGCGCCATATTACCCATACCACTGGATCCATATTATATAATTTTAGGATCTGAATCTGCCAACAAAGTCCCGATAATCAATAAGCATGCTAATAAGATTAGATTTTCATGTAAGACAATACAAAGACGTCTTTAACGTAACGTAAACAATGTTACCTCTTATAATCTCATTTTGTTGGGATTTGTATTTCATTTTGAATGTTTTATAATCAAACTCTTTATTTTTATCTCCTTCCATCCCCTTTTTAATTTTCTCTCTTTTTCTGAAACCCAAAGCAATGAAAGCAATTTGAGTGGATTAACACATTTTTGTGCATGATGAACTGTGCATACTGGTAGGAGCCTGGGTGGGTAAGACTGACCCTACATCACGAATGGGCGCAGTCAGGAGGACTGAGAGTAAAAATGCTGCATTTTAAACATTCACCCTTCTTTATAATCACATAGGATAAAATCTTGTTTGATTGAAACTACAAAAATATAGGTTTTTGATAAACTAGATTGACTAATTTGATAACTAATGAGGCACATTAACAGCAGCCGTACAGACAGTCTGTAGGGACTTGGCCTGGGAACCATAGATTCACCGGTTCAAGTCCCCTAAAAGGCCTTGATATGGAGTGTGGACTGGTGCTTGGAGAAGTCCCAGTTCACCTTCTGGGCACTGCCATGGTGCCCTTGAGCAAGGCACTAGACCCAACCCCATTGCTCCCTGGGCAAGTACAATTCCTGCCCACTGCTGTTAGCGGTTAGTCAAACCTTTTATCACCTCCTCCCTCCCTGACTCACTGGACCCCCTGCAGTTTGCCTACAGGGAAAACAGGTCCACGGATGATGCCATCTCCCTCACCCTCCACACTGCCCTCTCCCACCTGGACCGGAGAAACACTTATGTGAGAATGCTGTTCATTGACTATAGTTCAGCATTCAACACCACTGTGCCCTCCAAGCTCATCATTAAGCTCAGTGACCTTGACCCTCAACATTGGAGCCCCTCAGGGTTGTGTGCTCAGCCCTCTCCTCTACTCCCTGTTCACGCATGACTGCGTGGCCACACACAGCTCCAACACCATCATCAAGTTTGCTGACGACACGACCGTCATCAGCCTGATCACAGACGGCGAAGAGACGGCATACAGAGAGGAGGTCCGAGCCCTGACATCTTGGTGCCAGAACAACAACCTCCATCTCAACGTCAGCAAAACAAAGGAGCTGATTGTGGACTACAGGAAGAGGCAGGGAGAGGCACACACACCCATCACCATCAACGGGACTCCTGTGGAGAGAGTCAGCAGCTTCAGGTTCCTCGGGGTAAACATCAGTGAGGACCTGACATGGACACATCACACCAGGGTCATATCCAAGACGGCTCGACAGCGGCTCTTCTTCCTCCGCAGGCTGCGGAAGTTCAACATGGACTCCAAGATACTCTGCAACTTCTACAGGTGCACCATCGAGAGTATCCTGACTGGCTGCATCACCGCCTGGTATGGCAGTTGCACTGCCCTCAACCGTAAGACTCTACAGAGGGTGGTGAAAACTGCTCAGCACATCACCAGGACGGAGCTGCCATCCATGGAGGACCTCTACACCCAGCGGTGTAGGAAGAAGGCCGGTAGGATATTAAAGGACCCCCATCACCCCAGCAACAATCTGTTCTGTCTGCTGCCGTCTGGCAGACGGTACCGCAGCATCCGGACCAAGACCACCAGACTCAGAGACAGTTTTATACCACAGGCTATAAGACTGCTGAGCTCCTGAGCTCTGTGAATGTCTACTCACATCTGTTTATAGTACACACATACATATATATATATATATATATATATATATATATATATTATACACATCTGCCATACATATCTGTTTGTAGTACACATATCTATATATTATACAAATCTGCCATATACATCTGTTATACATAATATATGCATCTGTCCATACCTCCTCATTCAACAGTGTAAAGTATTTAAATACTTTCAATGTATTCCACATATGTATATATTTCACATCCTTAAATCTTTATTGTTGTTATTGTAAATATTCTTCTCTCTTTTTGCACTATTTTATTTATCTTTTGCACCATGTATGTTGAGTTGTTGGAGGAGCATGGGACATAAGATTTTCATTGCCAACATATACGCTGTATATGCTGTGCATATGACCAATAAAACCTTGAAACCTTGAAACCTGCTCCTAGTACTAGGATGGGTTAAATGCAGAGGTCCAATTTCACTGTATCTGAAAAATAAATCTAATCTAATATAATCCTAAACATGCTCACCTCCTTGATCTGTTGTACAACTGCTGCCATCTGTGGTACGTTGCTGAACTGCTGCATCAGCTTCTTCAAAGCATTCTGAAAGTGTCTCATCCATTCATCTTTCACATGCAACTCACAGGAGTGCATCAACTCGTTCCTGTAACGGATCACCTGGAACATTGCACAGTGTTGTGGATGAAAACCATTGTAAATATGTTTGATTTATTCCGGTGTTTTTCCTGAGGTTAGTTTCTAGCGTTCACATACACTTTTTTTTGTTAAGGCAGCTGGATATCAGTTTAATAATGTAAATTATTTTTTATTAACTCCCTAGGATACAATCCCAGGGGAGATTTATAAAATAGAACCATGCATATGCACAATTTAGAAATCGTGTACAGAGATTGATTGAAGAGGACATATGCCCATACTTTGTGTGATATTAGTATTTTCAGTTTCAATTAACTCATGATAACATGCTTTAAGATCAAAGGAAATCTCAAAAGGAGTATACATTTTTTCACTGTGTGCTTTAATGCCCATTTTAAAGTTTTGAATAGTTTACCTCTCTCACACATTTTGAATCCACAGACTGGAAACAGTCACAGTAATTTATCAGGTTGAGCAGAGCCGAGGCATCACATTGATCGGCCCCCTTCACTTTCCCCTGACCCCGAGGCATGTAGGCCTGGAGAAACAGAGACAGAGAGATGATGAATCTACAGATCCTTTTGAGACAGTTAATTGTTTATTGTGACAATAAACACTAAGCTTTGTGAGGAATTGATTAGTTGATCAACACAAATCTGCTCTTTTACAATGTTATAGTAAGATGATATGATTATATTTAATGGCATTAACTTCAGATTTAAGTTAAGTGTTTTGAGTAGTGTTTAGATGACCTTAGCCAGTTCCCAGTGGTCTGTTCTCCAGTTGGGAGGGAGACAGTTATCCCAGTTCACTGTGGCTTTTGGCTGTCGGTGGTGACTCAGGATCACTGTCTGCCACTCTGAACAGTTCTTGCATGCTGAGGAGAGCTACACACACACACACACACACACACACACACACACACACACACACACACACACACACACACACACACACACACACACACACACACACACACACACACACACACACACACACCAGTTATGTGATACACACTTAGTGATGTGCAGATTAACTTCTTTCACAGTGCTGTTAACTTTCTAAATGTTTTTACACTTTGTGCAGAATATTTGTGACACTTGTAACAGAGAAACTACATGCACCTGAAACTTCATAACTGTATATAAAAGTTAAACTGACAACTACTGCCCCCCAACTTCTATTCAATGCATTGGTGATCATCAGAAAAGGTTAAACTGTATAAATGTTTAAGTAGTATTGAACGTAGCACTGGAAAGGTTTACACCGTTCATACCCGACACTCAAACTATTCATTCCAAAATATTAGTTTATTATATCACTACCACTTGTACAGCTGCAGCTATTGTAAGAGGTAATTGGCCATATGGGATGATATTGTCCCCATCAACTGATAATAACAGTATACCAGAGGCGGTAGAAGTACACATATCTTGTACTTAAGTAAAAGTGGAAATATCTCAGTCTAGGAATACTCTGTTACAAGTAAAAGTCCTGTAATCAAAATGTCACTTAAGAAAAAGTACAAAAGTATTAGCAGCCAAATAAACTTGAAGTACCACTCATTGTGCAGATTGGCTAATTTCAGAATATATATATTGTATGTTTTATAATTATTGATCATTCAAGTGTTATCAAAGTTGGTAAAGGTGCAGCTAGTTTTAATGACTTTGTATACTGCAGGGTAGCTTGTGAATTTACTCCAGGTGTAACTCAAGTCTTATTTTAAGTGTTGACATTACTGTTCCAAATCTGCAAAGTAATTAAAGGTAGTAAATACATGTAGTGGAGTAAAAGTACATGTTTTAACTCTGATCAGTAGTAGAAGTACAAAGTAGCAAAACATTGAGTCCCTCAAAGTTCCAAGTACAGTACCTGAGTAAATGTACAGTTTATTTTAAACCCCTGTAGTTTACCACATGAAAGTGGTGTAGAAATAAGAATGAAAAGACCAAGACTAAGCATAGTTTACAGGATAATCTAACCTCATTCCCTTTGGGTTTGCATGAAGCAGTCTCACACGGTGTCCGCAGCTGAGCTTTCTTATTGAGGAGGTCTCCGTGGAAAGCCTTCATTTGGCGGTTGATGAAGGGGTGTAGTCCGTCCTTCAGGATGAACAGACAACGGCTTGCTTTCAGCCAGTTTTTATAGCCTTTGTCGTTGAGACGGGCCTCCAGCTCCTTGAGACCCATGTCGGCATTACTTGGCGATATCAAAACATGACAAGGAAGAAGGGCAAGTTCAGGCTAACTCCCAATGTTTAGCTCCACCTTCTCTGTGCTGGCATCACAGCCGGCCACAGGATGGCGCCGTCTGCTTTAGAAACACGACGCTGTTGTGCTCATGTTTGTCCAGGTGTGGTGTCGGGGCTTTTTCGAAAGCAGCTCCCACCAAAAAAGCATCTGCTATAATAGTGCCCACTTTTTCAGGATGGCCACCAGTTTGTTTAACCGCTTTAAGAAATGTTTCTAAATGATTTTGGGAGACTAATGCCAATAATAGGCCCTGGCTCCTAGAATTCTAAACCAGGTTCATTAAAAGAATGCAAACCTTATAGAGGATTTAAGTTTCTGCTTACATAAGGTGGCTCGAAAGAAAACGTCATGTTCAGTTCACATGCTTTTATTTTTATATTTTTTCTTTCTTTATCTATCTGTCATGATTTCATCAATGTTATACTAGTAAAATGCTTAAAAGTAATCTTTCTACTTTTTTAGTATCTACCAAATCATGATGGACATTTCCTCAGCTGCTAAATGCTACATACAGTACATGTTTAGCTGGTCACTAACTGTTCTGAGAGCATTGAGCATGATCCTAAACCAAAAAGGTCTGAGGAGGATTACATTAAGCGTAAAGATGCTAAAACGCCTTATACAGCTAAGGGAAAGATAGCTTTGGATAATAATTTCTTTAGAGCTACCAGTCCTTTGTCATTTGGTTTATGGCTTTATTGTAGCTGCTCTAAATAAATAATGAAAAAATTATATGATTAAAAGCTTATAATAGGGTAAATAAGTTCCCCTTATAGCTGATGTGGTCCAAGCAGGTATGTATCTCCATGTGCCTTTCTCTAATGTTAAACAATATCTGAGTCATAGCATAGCTTCCTTCACTGTGTAATGTGATTTTGCCACTGAGTTGAAGAGTTTCAGTGTGTGTCTTCAGCATGAGTTTCCATATACTGCTTAGGCTTGAAATACGAGGTTATTCTAGCTAGCTGCTATCACAGTTGATACATGAAATCTGTCTGAAAATCCAGCTCGGGGGACATCAGTGCATGCAGCTGCTGGCCCGGCTCTTCTGGGTTTTTCAATCCTCCTCTTCGCAGCAGAGGTGGTAGCTTGGAGATGCCAACTTTCATAAGGGGTTTGCTTCACAGCAGCACAGTGTTGTTCATCTAGAAATCTATACAACAGTTTTTGAAGAAGGTGGTTGTCCAACTGACCAACAGCGAAAGAAATACGAACAGAGCCCCGCTGATGCAAACAGCATTTTGCAAGCTAAAAGTAATAACTTGCTGTTGCATGTGAATGTATACTGTATTTGCCCAGTTGTTTGCTTGATAAACTCTCTATCATTAATTCTGAACCATCTTCAAACAAGTAGCACCATCAAGGGTGCAGAATTTCAATTTATCCAATACCTCTAAGAGCAAAAACTTTCCCTTCAACCTCAGCATTATGTGCTATGGCTGTATACAGAGTTAGTAGTATGTATAAATGCATATTGTTTAATACATTACATTACATGTTACTTGTTAGATACTTTTATCCAAAGCAGCTTATATACACTCAATACTGTGGGCAATCCCCACAGGAGCAATTTTGGGGTGAAGTGTCATGCCCAGCGGCATCCAAAGATCAGTAACCTAACCCATTGCGCCACAGCCTCCCTAATATTAATTTGCCTCATCAAACTTTCTCCTATCGGAAAAAGGGTTCTATGTGATACCTATATTTTTAAGGAATGCAGTTTTTTTTTCTTTTTAATGGTAAGGAGACGGACATAAGACAGACAACTGAGGGAGGTCTGAAAAATCTCCATATTAGTATTTGTTTGCCTGTGCTAGCTCTTTTGAATAAATGCCTTGGCCCAGTGCATTCTGGGATACGCTCTAGCCTCCATGACCGTGACTTGGAATAATGATGAAATGATAGAAGAAAAAAAGGTTAGTGGAGTACATCAATATTCTGAGGGGCTTTTGGTGACTCTAGTACAGGATAATAGGCCTGGAAATGTAGCTGAGGCAGGCAGAAACAGTCACAGGATCCCCAATTAAAACATATTACATTACAATTATGAAAATGAAAAGACGTTTGTGTTGTATCAAATAATTTCATCTTTACATGAAAATTTAATTAGTCTTTTAGGATGCGAAGAGAAAAACAAATATCCCTCTATCTTTGTAATTGGATCTCTATGGATTTGAGGATAGTTAAAGTAGATTAGAAGCCCTGGAGTATGTGTGTGTGCGTGTGACTGAATGTAAAAGTGTGTGTGCATAAATGAGTCCTCCTCAGTCAGTCGAGGGGACACAACAATATTAATGTGTGCATGTGCGCTCGCAGGTACGGGTGCTAGCTTGTATATTAATACTTATATGCATTTGTGTGCATGTGTGTGTGTATGTGTGTGCCCACAATCCCAGCAGGGTTTTTTTTTTAAGCAGAGGAGATCAAAGAGACATTAGTATTCTGAAATAAATCACATGCTCAGGCCTCACTGTGTGGGTCCCCAAACACATACACAGGAGACACACACACTCTCTCTCTGTGTCTCATTCTCTCCGTCTCCTCCTTTCTCTTTCCCCTACCATCTCTCTCTTCAAAAGACACCACCAGCCTGCACCACCACCACCACCCCTTCCCACCCCCTTTCCCCCCACCTCCCCCTCGGCCCCTAGCGGCCTTCAGAGCTATCTGCTTACTGGCTCTGAATCCTTTGTTACATCCTTTCAGTTTCTCACGTTCCAACTTGAGCCCCATCTCCTCCCTCCGTCTGCAAGTAAGCAGGAAAATGCTTTGTCAGAGAAAACTGTTGTTCATCACCGAAAAAGTCAGAAACGCAAAATAGGGTTTTTTGACAAATATATCCTTGAGGAGAGACCGCTCCCTCTCTCCATATTCCTCCATTTCTCTCCTTTCCCTCCCCATCCTTTCCATATTTCTGTGAGCACTCTCTAAGACTTTTGACAATGTTACAACTCACTCGCAAATCCTAAAGTAATGAGAGCTGTTCTGCTGGGCAGCCGGCATAAACCGGACTGCTTTAAAAGACGGTCACAGCTTTGGCCAGCGGGAGAAAAAGGGGGAATGAAGCAACTGAAGGAAGTGAAGGATAAGGAGAAAAATGATTGACATGGTACAGCTGGGAGAGGAAGAAGCTCATTTTTTGCCACAGAATTAGAATGAGTTGAACATAAATGCCCCCTGTGGCTCTTTGACAGTTGCAATATCCATGAGATTCAGGGTTTCCTTTGTGCTTTGTTGTGTGTGTGTGTGTGTGTGTGTGTGTGTGTGTGTGTGTGTGTGTGTGTGTGTGTGTGTGTGTGTGTGTGTGTGTGTGTGTGTGTGTGTGTGTGTGTGTGTGTGTGTGTGTGTGTGTGTGTGTGTGTGTGTGTGTATTAAAATGTATGTGGGCACATGTGTGGGATGGTTAAGTTGAGGCCAATGTGAACATGCATGTACTTATTTATGTGTGCATGTATCTGTGCGTGTCTACTTGTGTGTGTGTAATTTTGATCGCCACCCACATGAATATGCAGATCAGTTTTAGAGAGCGTATGTGCTCAGCATTAAAGCCCACTCTCCACTGCTGACCCAATTTCACACTGCAGTGTATGTGTGTGCGTGTGTATGCGTGCACTTGCTTATCAATGCATTTTGCAAAGCTGGGGAAAAATTGCGTGGTTAAGAAGGAGGTGTGTGAGCAGTAGGTGTGTGTGTGAGTTTAGTGTTTATGAGGCGAAAAACATATGCGATAAGTCTCATTCAACACATACACAGTTGACTGTGAATAAAAAACATCACATTAATTCACGCTACAACCTGAACCGCATTCTCGCTCAGTCTTCATTTTTGCCCTCACTGTGACCTTAGACTTCTAAATGGAATATTCTCCTTTTTATCACCATGTATGAAGGTAATGTTTAGAGATATAGTTAGACATTTTAGTAAATGAACCCAGTCTTGCCCATCGGATTAGAACATTGATACCGCCAACATGTCTGTAGGATAAGCTAGCCATTAGTCAGTTAGCTTAGCAAAAAGATTGAAAACGGTGGGAAACAGCTTGCTTCGCTATCTTTAAAGGTAAATCAACCTATTAGCAACACAAAAGCTAAGTAATAAACAAGACAAACCTTGTTTGTTTAATTCATACAAAATACAGTGTAAAGAAACAATAGGTTGTGGTTTTACCAAGATGTAAAGACTGGACTATTTGCTGGCGAAGAGCAACAAATTCCCCCCTGCTTGTAGTCTTTATGCAACAGATAAGTTTGGTAATTGTTTTGTACACAATAATAAAAAAAGGAAAACGACTGTAACAAATTCTTCGCACCATAACAAAAAAATACAACAAATTCATTTTTGGACATAAATGAGCTACATGTGTTATGTAGTTTAAGAAACGCGAAGAAACACTGTAAATAAAAACATACAATTTTCCGGCATAAAAATAAATGCATTTCTTACATACAGTGCAGGCTTTTAAACTGTGCATCAATCTTACTTCATATTCCAAAAAGGTCCAATTATTCGTCTAATCAAATATCGAAAGATAAGGATTTTGACACTATAACATACAGATTCAGGATTATTGTGTGAATTTGACTCACCTGACCAAACAACAAGCCGGCCTTTCATCAGCAACATCTCCGATTGTCCCAACAAAATGTGTTTATTATGGGCTGAATCTTTGTTTCAAACTGTTTGCTGATGGTAAGTGATATGAAATGCAACAACTTAATATTTTCCATAATTCAGCTGTTAATTAAGTTACAACGGACATGATATTAACAGACTTCCATGTTGTCAACTCAGCAGTGCCAGTCAGCAGAATCACGCCGGCAGTGTGTACAGAAACCAGTAGATGGAGACGTTGAGAGGCACAGTGGCAGAGCTGAGGTAATGGCTCTCTGGTCTATTGTTCCCTGTCTCCATCCTCACCCTCCACCCTCTACTTCTGCCTTCCAGTCTAACCCCCCCCCCCCCTGGACTTCAAAGGAAAGGAAGGAACTAGAAAAATAAGGTGAATTAATTTGCCCCACCATCCCATGCCTACATGTTGCAGCGTATATGCTTTTTAATTGCTTGTGCTAAATACATAACCTATTTTTGTATCCTTTACAAAAGCCTAAATGATGATCTGGGTAAAATCTATGCCAATGCTAGCAGACCTCATAAAATATTCACATTACCTCATGTGAGCAAATCACCTTGAAAACAAGTAGCGAGGACAAAAAGGACACAGTAGAGCACAGCTCGGCCAGCGTACGGCTTAATAAGATCTGGCACCCTATAATGCAAACTCTGACAGACATTCCTCGGCATCTTTAACCCTCAACCCAGAAGCCTCTGCGCAGACTGAACTCTGTGAAGTAGATCAATGGGGGGATTATCGCAGGACCAAGATGCCAGTTATAGAGCAGCTCTGTGCTGCCTCAGTGAGGGGAGAAGATTGAGAGGCTTTCCTTTGATCTTGTGCTGGCGCATCTGAGAGGGCCCGCTGCTGATGATAATGATGCTGAGGCCCAATGCAGAGATCCAGGCTGGGGCCCGGCTCCGCTCCCGCACCAATTCCTATATACAGGCGACATAAAAGACTGGCCTGTGGAGGGTTGAATGGGACAAACGGATTTAGTCTGACGGATTGTTGTTTCATGTGAATTTATCCCAACAAATGTTTTACTCTTCCTAGAGAGGAATGTTATTGATGCAACAGTGGTGTGTGAGTATGTGAGTGTGTGTGAGTGTGTGTGTATGTGTGTGTGTGTGTGCGCTTGAGTTGTTTCCTCCATCACATTAGATCCAGCTGAACACCTCTGTCCTCTCTCAAGGACACCCCTCCCTCCTGCATGTCTCTGTCCCTCAGCTTCCGTCTCAGTCTCCCCTCTCTCTCCCTCTCACACACAGACACACACACACACACACACACACACACACACACCGCACACACACACACACACACACACACACACACACACACACACACACACACACACACACACACACACACACACACACACACACACACACACACACACACACACACACACACACACACACACACACACACACACACACACACACACACTTTTCCTCTCCAACTCCGTTTGACAGGCAATGGTGCTGGAGACGGCGGCTGACATTCTGGACAGTAAAAGGCTTAAGGTGGAACGTGTGTGTGTGTGTGTGTCTTTAAGGCAGATAGAGGAACCTCACAATCTTTCCTTCGGTGTATCTCTACATCTTATCTAAGTGAGCCCTGTTGCCACACACAGATTCTCTAGCAGTACTCAGGAGTGTGATTCTTGACTTCTGCTGTAGTTTCACCGACCCCGTTTTTGTTGCTTATATGTGATTGTTTGCCGAAGCTCGATGATTACGATAATAGGATGAGGGGTCACTAATCTCTTAATTACTGCTAAATGGGAATTAGATTAGGCTTTTGTTCATTTCAGAAACAGCTCTAGTTAACCAGTTTAGGGCAGTGCAGATTAGGTCCGGGATGAGGATGAAGAGGGAAAGGTTATCATGTCAGTTTAAGGTCACAGCCACACTTTCCAGGAACACATTATCTGATTTGCTGTCAGTCAGGTTTGGTGAAAGTTTTTGTAATGCCTTTTGGCTACCAAGCATGGACAACAGAGATTTAATGGTTGTAGGCAAGACAGTTTGAGTATTCACAGAAAATAAGTTTTCATTCCTCTTTTCTTGCTTTCATTGCTCAGTGTTATTGATGACACCAGATATTTTAAAAGAAAAGATGTTAGTCAATGATGGTCAACACCAGTAGAGCGTTTCTCTTTAACCTTGGATGACTGTGTGTCCGGCAACTCTGGTCAAGCTTTCCACCCAGTACCACATCAGTTGCGACTGACAGATTGCCTCCTTAACATCGTCAGGTTCCCTATTATCATAGTGTTTATATTCAAAATATTGCCAAATTAGCGCTTTTGCTTTTTGCTTGGACACCAAATCTCCTCACTCTCGTCTTGTTATAAGTGAAATCTGATCCCTGCTACTCTGCTGCTACTCTAAGGAGCAGACCTGTTAGTTTTATAATGTAGTGCCCTTTATCTTACTTTAGCCATTTTCTCTTTAATTCTGGAACATGTCCAGAAAATCAGGTCTTGCCACTGTACAAAATACTTTGTACAGATGCAGATGGTCCATGTCAGAGGCATTGCCTTCTACTAAAAGATACACTGTTTGGTGTAGGCAAAGGGGCCATCTGGTTAGAGCGTACAGGGGGAAGGAAGTGACGCGAATTACATTGCATACAGGTAGCAGATTTGTAAATAGGATTTAAACAACCGAGCCTCTTGATGCTCCTTCAATTTATTTGATGATTTGGACATTGGTTCTTGCACACAAAGTACCACAATCTAACCATCTCTCCAGATAGATGTTCTCATTGCATCTTTGTGTACATTTTCTTTTGTTTCAACCTTGGATATTTGGCTTTGTACAGTATACGCCCACTTGCTAGCTGAGAATTCACAGAGCGATTAACGACCCTCTTAGTACATGACTAAAACAGACATTACGTGGACTTCCAACTAGAGAGATTCAGGGGGAAGTCCGTCAGACGTCGAATGATTTGGACATTTGCCTTTTCCCCAAAAATTCCCTTTGTAATGTCGAGAGTATATATATATATATATTTATATTTATACTGTAAAAGTTACATTTACATGACGTTTCAATTAGCAGACGATTTGATCAAAAGTGACTTACAATAAGTGCAATAAACCAAAAAGATTCAAACTCAGAACAACAAGAAAAGGACAATTATATTTGCTTCAAAGTGCTGGTTCATTAGTTTCAATTGGGCTCAACACTTTTATTTCTAATTAATGGCCAAAATACAGGCGAAGCAGTTTGCTACGAAAGATTGGTAGACTTCCTATGGACATCGTGTATGATCGTTGTGCTAGCTTAGCTGTGTTCTCAAACCAACTCCACATAGCCATGCTCTCCTCTCTCCTCTGGTGTTCAGCTCTTTCTTTACTCTGTCTCGTCCCTTCACTCCAAAAGAGCTTTTCTGTTCTGCTGACCTGCTATCCACTTCATTTGATGGGCCCCCGCTACGAGGACTCCATCCCCTCTCTCTTTCTCCCTTTCCTTCCTCTTTCTCCCTTTCTTTTCTTTGCTCCCTCCCTCTCTCTCTCTCTCATCATCATCATCACCACCGCCTTTCTTCCCTCGCAACCCCCCCGCCTATTCTGTGGCCCAGCGTGGGTGGCTGAGTTTAATGAATTCTCTTTTCTCTCTTCAGCCAGGCGCTGATTTCTGATTGTGAAGAGGTGTGCATGCGTTGGAAGTGCGTGTGTAAGAGGGAGAGAGGCGGGCACACAGACTCACTTTCAATGCCACGACTCTGATCATTTTATCAGTCTAAATAAATCTTGGCCTTTATCCCGATAAAGGTTTCAGGTTGCACTTCCTCTTTCTTTAAGGAGAAACTTGCCGCCGACTGTCAGCATTAAAATAGATTTGCCCCGGGTTGTGTCAGTTGTTGATGTGAACACTACCTGCTGTCTCCTGCAACCAGAAACATGAGTCAAGTCTGTTATGTCCTCTGTCCTCTGATGTCTAACTAATGAACAGGAAAATGAGAAAAACACTAAATGACTGCAGGAAGTGTTTCAGACAAGATGCTGGATGATTTTCAGCTGACCAGATTCTGTTATGTTATGTGTTATGTATCTACCATACATCTTATAGCCAATGAGTGCACAAATTGGTTTTCAAGCATCGGTTAGATAAGTCAAGTTTCATTTTCAGAAAATAATTTGTGTATACCCAATTCAAAACAGTTTTAAATAATAAATAGTTCACATCAAACACCCTTGGATGTTTTAAAACACATTCCTATCGAGCCTGATAGAGACCATCTAAGGGTTCACTGACCAAGACTATGCTTTTGATTTTGCAGTTTTTAGGAATGTAATGCCATATCTTCATGAAAAACTGTTACATCTTTGGTCGGTATAAAACTCAGATTTTTCATGTAGCTCAACTATCATGTCAGAATTTGTATTTGTTCAATTGCTGACTAAAGGCATTTTCACAAGCCATTGTCCATTTGGCTAACTGAGTTACAGCTTTTGGTTCATTTTGTACATAGTTTGGTTTCACAGTGGACAAATGAAAGAACACCTAATAAAAAATGTTTTTGCTGGGGGTGTGTAGTAAGGAGCAATGCTGGAAATATACTTGCAGAAGTTTTTTAGTTGGTAAGAAATGTTCATGTTGTAATTTTGAAATGCATGGAACCACGAAGATTCGTACACCATTTTGCACCAGGAAGTAATCCTCCATTGCTTTCCTCAGAACAAAGTAAATGCCAGACTTCTTCAAGTACAAGTCTAACAAGTCAGTTAACCTGTCTCCATCTCAACAAATCCTTCGTTTGGTTCACTTCCTGCAATTAGGTCGCAGAATGTTCTCACTGCATCAAACGGCAATTGGGCGTTGGGTTGTTGACCAAAATCAACTGAGTTTAATTACTGTTCACAACTGTTCATACAAACTTTACCAGGGTCTGAATCACATCAGAGTTTGATGAAAACGTACGAAACGTTAGATTGCAAAAATACCTTAAAATGGCGAACATGTCAAACATATAACGTGCTTAGCATCAGCATGTTAGCATTGACCACAGCCAAAGGGGTTCCTAGTTCAGTCCCCTGCCCTAACCTTACAAATGTGGCTTCTGAATTTTGCTTGAAAACTATCCACATTTATTTGGAAACAGCATGCAGACAAAATACCCTAACGGTGTCTCCATTACTGCACATAAAAGGAAGAACTTTATTTGGAAAGTGCGTGGACTATCCAAATAAACCTGAAAAGTAGACTCTGTAAACTGGGTTGCATTCCCATTTTCATGCCAAATGGCAGACTTCAAAAGGATGAAATCCTCCCTCAATTCTGACAAGCAATCCTGAAAGTGGATCATCTCCACATCTGTCTGAGGTCACCGCTGGGGAGCAGGTGTTGCTGCCTCTGTCCTGCATGCTGATTGGATGGATGTATTAGCTGCTTAACGAGGTGAATTTGTTTAATCTGATAATTGTCTCGGCAATGAAAACATATTCAGTAATTCTCTCTAGCCTCTGTTTTTCTGTCCTCCTGATTAAAGACACTTTCATTCTGGCACACACACACAAATAATGGAACAGTTGTTGTTGTTGTTGTTATGACCAGAAGACAATGCTCTGAGGTGTGCTGGCGCACACACTGAACACATTCACACACATGCGTACACAGAGGCACACAGTCCCTTGTGTGTAGCCCCCCTGTGGTATGGTAATGAGCTGCTAATCTCTCTGGTTTACACAGCCAGAATGTGTGTGTGTGTGTGTGTGTTTGTGTGTGCGCATTAAGGTGCAGAGTGGAAAAGCCCGAGGAATTCTCTTAGGCCGCCAACCTTCTGCTCTCATTTGGTGCAGGCTGTCAACACACTAAATAGTTGAACCTGTGTGTGTGTGTGTGTGTGTGTGTGTGTGTGTGTGTGTGTGTGTGTGTGTGTGTGTGTGTGTGTGTGTGTGTGTGTGTGTGTGTGTGTGTGTGTGTGTCTGTGTGTGTCTGTGTGTGTGTCTGTGTGTGTGTCTGTGACAGAGGGAGAGAAATAGAATGTGAAAACGCGACAGTAATACACTGCAAAAGAGAGAAAAGGAAGAAATTAGGATAGTGACAGAATGGATCAGGCAGCTTCCCCGCTTTTGTTTACTTCCCTTGTAAATGTAAGATTTCCTCATCTGATCTCTAAATCCGGACTCTCCTCTAACTCTCTTTTATCCTGTGTTCTTTTTTTTGTGTTTTGATGCTGCTTTGCTGTGCGCATGCTTTTGCGTGAGTGTTTATTTATTATGCCGAAGTCACATCACTAATTAGTCCCTGGGAGAAGCCCGAGGCCATTTGCGAAATCCAACTGATTAAAAACAAGTCCAAATCCAACCTTGTGTCACATATGCACACACAGACACACAAACACAGTCAAGCACACACAAGCACAAAATATACAACAAGCTCACACACATCCACTAGACATCTATGCTGAGGTAAAGCTACTTACTGTCAGGGTTGGAACACGTGTGGGCGAATGTTTGCGAAACAGAGCTCTCACATGTATGTTGAACGGCTGTTGAACGGGTGTTAGAGAGCCGTCACTTGTTAAGGCCAGTTTAATATTTAAACTCGCCGTCTAAAGTTATCACACCCCGGGGTGGCTCGTGTCACGCACAGGAAGCACACGCAAACACACACACTCACATGCACACGCTCAAAGCCTTCAGGAGCTTCAGCTTGTCACAAATCACACTCCAGATGTCAAGGACATCGTGCATTAGCAAGTGTGACAGACAGTGGCACAGAGAGGGGGAGACACACACACGAATGGCAGAAAAAGTGTAAGAGAGAGTCGTCACAATATCTTCATTTGTGTTATTTTTTTTTGGCTGCTTCAACCTGCTTCAGTAAAAAAAAAAAATCTATTAATCCTATTTGAATTTTAATTCAAGCAAAACAGGGAGAGCGTTTGGATATGATGGATGGAGACTGAGGAGTAAGACTGGGAGGAGGAGGAGAGAAGAAGGAGACAGTGACAGCACGGGGAGAAGGAGGAGGAAGTGAGGGATGATGGGAGACGTAGAGCGGAGGAGGAGGGAGATAGTGATAAATTGCTTTGAACTTTAATGGACGTCTCAGATGTTCCTCTGGTGATGTGTTCGGACAATACACAACATTACTGGCACACGTGAGTGCTGATTGTAGCTGACAGCCAAAGAGGCCTGTCCCTGTCAACCTAGAACACACACACACACACACACACACACACACACACACACACACACACACACACACACACACACACACACACACACACACACACACACACACACACACACACACACACACACACACACACACACTCCAGCTTTCCCAAAAGTCAGCTGAAAGAAGAAGGCAACATCTGAGCAGAATGTGCAGACAAGTGGAGGTAAACAGATGAACTGTGGGTGAAGGAGAGGAGGGGGAAGAAAAGAGGAGGAAGAAGAAGTGTTAAATCCACAGGGAGAGGCAGGGAACGAGGAGAGCTGGGAGGAAAGTGGAGGGGAGGCGGAGGCGGAGGAGTGAGCAAGGGAAGGTGTTGCCATATGGTCAGGGTTGGGTTCAGACAAATAAAATGTTGCCGTCTCTTCACAATGGTTAACTACACACAAATGAATCACTAATGGAGCTACTATTCACAGCAACAAACACACACACCCATGCCTGCACACACACACACACACACACACATAGACGCTCACAATGGTCCGACATGTGAATGAAACTCGAAGACATTCGCATAGAAGGAGCAATAAATGTCGACGAAGGTGGGCGGGTTGGAAAGTATTGAGGGCTGTTTGTGAGGTTCAAGCTATGTGTGAGTGTGTGTGCATGTGTGTGTGCATGTGTGTGTGCGTAGCAGTGTATCGCTGGATCCTCCCCTCTTCCCTTCCACATGGCTGCCTCTCTGTGAGTGTGTTAGTGTGTATGTGGAGGCCTGTCTTTGTGAGCACTTGAATGGGGGGTTTGTCCCTCAATCTGTGCCCCTCTACTTTGCCAGATTTCTAATGATTTTCCAATGATGATTTAGTTTGTGTGTGTGTGAGTGTGTAAGTGTGTTTGTGAGTGTGTGTCCATGGGT